>NC_061832.1:14207279-14219779 GCF_019202785.1 Penaeus chinensis
TATTCATTCCATTTATTTCCGATTCATGCTTTCTCTTCAGATGAATATTTTAAAAGACGTTCTCCGGCTAAGTCATTCTTGTGATTCGGCAAACAAGGACTAACCTTGAATTGCTGGAATGTACGTGATCAAACAGTGAGTATTTGTTAGACTATTTCCTGTGTATATCACCTGTTATTTGAGTTTTCTCTCGCCATATTTTTATTCGGAGAAATGGATTCCTCCTCAGTAGCTGTTTATGCAATGTTTTGAATAAAATGTACTTCACCTGATATACAATTTATATGTCCAAGAGATTGTTGCTAAGAGAATAAAAGGTAACAAGTAACTCTTACTTTGTGATTAACTTGTCACTGGTTTGTTTATATTTGTCTGACAATATAAAAGGGCAGGCTGTTTATCCAAATAGGTGCAAATTGGATACAAAGAAGCATGTAGTTTAGAGAAATGGGGATATCAATTGTAATTTTATTTCAAGTGTGATGGAAAGTTGTGATAAAAAATGTGTATATATATATTTTTTCCTTTTCTTTTCTTTTTCATATGTATGTATGTATGTATGTATGTGTATACATATAAATACACGTGTATATGTATACATATATACATAAACACATACATATATATGTGTGTGTGTGTGTACATATATATGTGTGTATATATATATATATATATATATATATATATATATATATATATATATGTATGTGTATATGTGTATATGTGTATATGTGTATATGTGTATATGTGTATATGTGTATATGTGTATATGTGTATATATGTATATGTATATGTATATGTATATGTATATGTATATGTATATGTATATGTATATGTATATGTATATGTATATGTATATGTATATGTATATGTATATGTATATGTATATGTATATGTATATGTATATGTATATGTATATGTATATGTATATGTATATGTATATGTATATGTATATGTATATGTATATGTATATGTATATGTATATGTATATGTATATGTATATGTATATGTATATGTATATGTATATGTATATGTATATGTAAATATATACATATATATTTATATATTTATATAATGGATACACACACACACACACACACACACACACACACACACACACACACACACACACACACACACACACACACACACACACACACACATATATTATATATATAAAAAACAAGGAACAAATTCCCAAACAATGCATCATTGAAACAGAAAATGAAGTTACGCAGTTAACTAGTACATTATGCTGAAAGATTGGTATGGGAGCCAATCGGGTGAACGTTAAGAGAGGGGGGGGTATTAAAATTAGGTTTCTATTCTCTTACATGATGCCTTTCTTCCCATATTAACCAGGCTGGACTGATGAGAAGGTTTATTGGGAAATTTTAATCTGGGAAAAAATTTAATCCAGAAAATATAAAGGAATTTGACTAACACTAGAGACAATGTGAAGGATTATTTTGGTATATCATTTCAAAATCCCACACAGTCCTCAACAGATTGAATAAATTGTTTTTGAGAAAGGTCAAACATTTATTATTATTGTTCCCCCCCAATCCTTTGCCCGTTGTTGTCGTGGGGGGGCTTAGGAAACGGAGACTGAGACCCAATGATGGGGAACTCCTCAACCTTGGGACTCAGCCATCAACTCAACTAATTTTGCATGGTCTTTTTTTCCCACTTATACTTTTCGTTTCAGTTTCTTCACCAATCCCTTCTACTATCCACCTCCTAAGGTGTGAGAGCCGTGCTGAAAGGATGAAAGGCTGACTTTGTGTCAGTCCTGAACGGCCTGAGGGAACCATGGGCACGGTATTCCCCTGCCATATCTGGCCCTTACCCCTCAAGGGGACCCTGAGGGGTGGACTGTTTTTTTTTTCCCCAATATAATCCAGGCTTATCATGGCCAATAATGAAGATGTAACCCCACTATTAGGGGCAATGAGGCTTGCCCCTTTATCAAATAGCCCCAATCCCGGCTCTCCTTTGACCATGGCTCCGAACACTGCAACAACTCCCCCATCATCAATGCATACTAGTACAGTATCAACCCTAATCAACAACCAACCCCCAGGAGACATTTCTACTCTCCCAACATGCTCAACTTCAACACCTTTACTCCCACAACCTTCTTCATCAACCACCCCATCTCCCCTTATTACTACCTTACAACCTTATTGCCTACCTCCCCGTAACACTACCCCCCTCAACACTACTCCCTCCTCCACACGTCCCCGCACTTCTACTACCCCCACCTCTACAAGAATCCTAAATACTCTATTTAGCCCAGCCAAATGGGACCGATTTTTCGTGATCCCTCCCACAGCTCCCTACTCTCAAAACACCCTCCTCTTCCAATAATGCCTCCAAAAACAAGTAGGCAAAGTCTCTTCCCGTAGCCGACCCGACCACTCCCGTCTCGTCACAGTAACAACTGAAAACCAAGCTATAGCATTAACAAAACTAACTGATCTATGTGGTAATCCCATCCCTACAATACCTCATCCAACCCTCAATACTTGCACCGGAACTGTCTCTATCTCCCCAACAGATTGCCCAATCCATGACAAAGAATAGTCAGATTGTGGAGAGGACTTACTCGCTTGTCTCACAGACTATGATGCAACATATGTACAATGCTACTTCATTACTCCCAGAGGAAATCGTAAGAAATCCATCAACATTGCCAAAATTACTTTCCGTAGACATGACCTTCCCTTTAATGTTTACATAGGTGGGGAATCCGTACCTGTCCGACCATACCAACCTCCTCCTCGTCAGTGCCAAAATTGTTGGCGTTTAGGACACCCAGCCAAACACTGTCATTCCACAGCCAGATGCTCGCTATGTGCCCAACCTGGCCATACTCGATCAAACTGCTCTGCACAATCACGCACATGTGCAAACTGTGGCGGCCCCCATAATGTATTTTATAAAGGCTGCCCCACCTACAAATTTGAGTCTGAGGTAGCAACTCTCAGATTCAGACTTGGACTCACTCTACGTGAAGCCAGACAGGAAGCACGTCGACGAGGCTTTTCTCTTACCCCCTACTCCAGTAATGTCGCTCACTCTGCCAATCCCCCTACCTCCCAAACTCCTACACCCTCTCCTAAACCCAACCCCCCTCCATCTAACTTCCCCTCTTCTACCTTCTACCTTCCCCAGTCAAATTCTTTTGCCATCCTAAACCCAGACACTCCAATCTCTACCCAATCAAATTCTTTTGCCATCCTAAATCCAGACACCCCAATCTCTACTACAGCCCCAACACCTTCCCCTCTCCCTCCCCGCACTACCCGCAGCAGACGGAATAAACGTTCCACCCCCTCTTCCCCTACCTCACAATCACCTCCACCTTCCTTTGCCCCTATTTTTCAGACACCAGACTTCTCTTCCCCCCCTCACTAGAAAACCTTTATCTCACAAAACTCTGCAACCAACCCCATTACAGAAACTCTTGAAGATATCCAGAACTACATAATAGAATCCCAAACTGATACTCACCCACCTTCAAATTCTACAATTCCCGCTCCCTCCACACTCAAAGTGACTGCCGATATCCATCCTCCTCCTACTCATATTCTCCCTACACCCAATCCTCCTACCCCATCCCAACAAAACCCATCCCCCCCGACTCCACCCCTACCTATATTAACCCTCCCACCATCCCCTTTATCCCTTCCACTACCTCCTGGATACACACGTGAATCCCTCATGTCACAAGTACCCTATTCCCCAGACCCTCTACCTCCCAACACCCCTCCTGATACAATACCACCTTCCCAACCTCATTCTTTATCCTACCCTCTAGCACCTTCCCCTTCAAATTCTCCAAAACGTTCTACAATCGATATCGCTAAATCAACGAAAGTATAACTATCTTTCATTGGAACATTCGCGGTTTCCGCTCTCACAGACCTGACCTCCGACATATCCTCTCCTCTTATAACCCATCCATTATATGCCTCCAAGGAACTTTTCTTACACATTCTCCAATACCAATCCCCAATAACCAGTTTGTTTCCTCTCCACACTCCCTTTATGTCTCGTCCATACTTATCAACCAGAAAACACCTTATGTCATACCTCCCTTTCAAACCACTGTCCCTTGTACAGTTATTCGTATCTTTCTTCGCCGCTGGATCACAGTGATTTCAGTCTACTTCTCCCCTTCCCACCCCATTAACTTTGTTGCTTTTGAAAACCTAATTTCCCAACTTCAATCACCTTACCTCATAGTTGGTGATTTTAACTGCCGCCACACTCTTAGGGATGATTCTATCACCAACACCCGTGGCCGAGCTCTAGTGCGCTTCCTCTCCACAGCTGATCTTATTATTCTAAATACAGATCGCCCCACACACTTTGATACACGCACGCAGTCTTTTTCAGGCATTGACCTCTCTCTATGCTCCCCTTCTCTTCATTTAGATTTCCACTGGTCAGTTTTAGACCACTTTCCCTATAGCGACCACTTTCCAGTTCTCCTTTCTCCAACTTCATATGTACCACTTCCCAACTCCCCACGCTGGTGCTTTGATAGAGCTGACTGGCATACTTTCACTTCACTCTCTACTATTCATACCCCTCCATCTTCACTCTCATTCGTATCAGAAATGATAAAATTTTTCATAACTACAGTCCTAAAAGCTGCCCATACAGCTATCCCTCGAACCTCAAGACCCTATACCTCCAAATGTGTTCCATGGTGGAATTCTGATTGCACTAAAGCACTCCGTGTAAAACGTGCAGCCTGGAACAGTTACCGCTACAAACGAGGTACCCCTCATCAACTATCAGCTCTTATCTCCTTTAAGAGAGCATCTGCCTGTTTTCGTCGTACAATCCGAAATAGTAAAACCAATAGCTGGCGAAATTATGTTTCCTCAATTACATCCTCTACATCTATCTCAAATGTCTGGCGCCGGATACAACTATCAGGCAAACATCCCCCCCATCCAGCCCCCGTCCTCCATATTCGAGATACCCTCATCTCTGATCCTCCCGAAGTCGCTAATGAACTGGGTGACTATTTCAGCCAGGTCAGTAGTGGCTCTCACCTTTCTCCACACTTCTCTTTTATTAAAACCATCAGGGAACGTACCCCCATTATCTTCACCCTATCCTCTGCTGAGTCCTATAATGCTCCCTTTTCTTCCTCTGAACTCAGTGCTGCCCTAAAATCGTGCCGCAACACTCATGAAGGCCCTGACGGTATTCACTACCGTATGCTCCGACAACTCCCATCTTCCTCATTATCCTTCCTATTAACAACTTACAACCACATATGGACATCAGGAAATTTTCCTTCTCATTGGCGAGAAGCTCTTATCCTCCCTTTCCTGAAACCCAATAAATCGGGTCCCCTCCCTCAAGACTATCGCACTAACTAGCTGCTTATGCAAACTACTAGAGCGAATGGTTAACTTCTGTTTAATGTGGTATCTTGAATCCCACAATCTTATCTCACCTTCCCAGTTTGGTTTTCGCCGTGCCCGAAGCACAGCTGACCCCCTTGCTCATTTTGAGACATATATTACATCCGCGTTTGCACGCCATGAATCCGTACTAGCTATGTTTTTTGACCTAGAAAAAGCATATGATACGACATGGAGGTACCATATTCTCCAACAATTGTCCTCTCTAGGCATATGTGGAAATATGGGTGTCTTCATAAAGTCTTTCCTCTCCCAACGCACTTTCCAGGTCAAAATTGCCTCTGCCACATCATCTTTCTTTCCTCAAATTGAAGGTGTCCCACAAGGCAGTGTGCTTAGTACCACCTTATTCCTTCTTGCTGTAAATGACATTGCCTCAGTTCTACCACCAGGAGCCCGGTCATCACTCTATGTTGATGATTTAACCATCTATGCCTCTGGCACATCCATACCAAATCTCTACCAATTTCTTCAATCTGCAATATCATCAGTTTCCTCCTGGGCCACAAACCATGGCTTCCGCTTTTCTACCTCCAAATCTTTCTCCATTCTTTTCTCTCGCACACGTGTAGGTCCTCTACCTTCACTCTTCTTATATGACACTCCACTTCAACACCGTTCCTCTGGTAAATTCCTAGGCGCCATTTTTGACTCCAAACTATCCTGGCGAGACCATATTCTTTACATCAAAGAAAAAGCTCGTCGCCGTCTCCGAATTTTACAAACCCTATCCCATTTATCCTGGGGCTCAGATCGAAAAACTCTCCTTCATCTTCAAGTCGCCTTAATCCTTTCCACTCTACAATCCACCACTGTGGTCTTCGCTTAGCCCTAGGTGCCTCCAGTAGAGAGCCTGTACACTGAATCAGGCATACCATCTCTCTCTCGACGCCGTGCCCTCCTCTCTCTCCGATTTTGTGCTCGATTCCACCAAGTTCCCCTAACTAAACTAACTATCCCACGATCCCTACTTCCTACCTTTGCTTCTTCTCCACGTTTACCTACTCCTTTCTCCACTCGCATGGATAATCTCCTCTTCCATTCCCCTTTTCCCCATCTCCGACCCCTCCCGTTCTCTGTCCATTCAGTCCCTCCATGGCTTATACCTTGCCCCCATATTTGCTCATCTGTCTACCCTGACCCACCAAAATCAAATATTCCTCCTACTGTCCTTCTCACCCATTTCCTTGACCATGCCTCCACTCATTCCTCCAGTATTCCCGTCTACACTGACAGCTCCAAAACCACCTCCGGTGCTGGTTTTGCAGTAATCTTCCCAACTCGTACTTTCAAATACCCCTTCCCTCCTGAATCCAGTGTCCTTACTACAGAACTGTATGCACTCCTTTTTGCCTTAAAACACATATACTCACTACCCTCTTCCTCTTTTACAATTTTTACTGACTCCCGTAACTCATTAACCCTCATAAAGTCAATACACACGACCAACCCCCTTGTTTGTAAGAATCAGAACTGGTTGTTCTACCTGTCCACACGTCATAAAACAATCAAATTTTGCTGGGTACCCAGCCATGTTGGAATCCCCGGCAATGAACAGGCAGATACTCTAGCACGCTACACTGCTATGTCCACATCAAACCAACCACGTTTCTCACATATCCCAGCCACGGATTATTACCCACACTTTAAGACCTTCTTGTATAATCGATGGTAATCTTTTTGGTCAAATCTCCACACTAATAAATTACATATTGTAAAACTGTCAATCTCCTCCTGGTCAGCTCCATTCCATCGGAACAGACGTTGGGAGACGGCCCTCGCCCGCTTATGCATTGGCCACACCCGTCTAACACACTCCTATCTAATGTCACAATCCGATCCACCCCTATGTCCCTTATGTAATGTTCCTCTTTCAGTCCCACATATTCTATTGTCATGCCCACGTTTTGAAGCAGCCCGTACCTCTACTTTCTCCCACCTATCCTCCCTACATAGACATCCCAACTTATCAGACATCCTAACAGAATCTCACACTTTCTGCTTTGACAACCTGTTTTCCTTCCTCAAACGCATATGTATCCTTCACTTGATCTAATCCTTTACATTACCTCATCCGACCCTAACCCATTCACTTACCAATCCTTTAACCCAGCTTTAACAACTAATCACTAACCCAAACACCCTTCACTAACATTAACTATAGTGTTACATGACCTTAGATGTCTAGCACATTTATTTTGCTTTTAACCATTAACCATTTAAACTTTAGTATATTATTTAACAGACTGGTTGGAAGTAAGTTTCTTAGTACAATCATATTAAAGTCATAGAAAATAGGTCAGTTGAACAATTTTTTTTTATTGAAATACCTTCATTACTCTGTAAGTTACTCAATGTAAGATGAATATGATGGTCTGTATAATTTACTGAGGACCAACCATTCAGAGGCTGAAATTTAGCACTAAGAGAGATTATAGAAAATTTATGAAATTCAAAGAAATCCCAAAAACATTAAGTGAGGCATCCATCTATCTACACTGTAAAAGAACACACAAGAGAAGGTAAGAACTAAAGGAATAAAACCTATAAAGGTAGCCATGTAATCTTTTTACCTGACTCTACATTTCCTTAACAGACCAACTTTCAGAGATATTAAATAAGCAGTTGTAATATGTTTTCAGTGGTGATTTAGAGTCCAACACCAGCTCAAGTAGTTTAAATGAGCTTCATAAACTTATTATTTGGTTGTCAATTATAACATCAAGGGTTCTTGATAACTACAGCTGATGGTGTCTGTTTTAAATGGATTAAGTTCCATAACCCCTTACTGATATCAAGAAAAAGTAAAATCCAAATTATTATTCTATCAATTTACCAAAAGTGGTCTTTTCTAAGGGTTAGTGAGAGGGCATTATAAGAAGGTATCATGAGCACAGGCCATCAGATTAGAAGAGATGCCAAATAACTCAATACAAGAATAAGGGACCCAGATAAACTACTCTGAAAGACACCAGAATATACAAGAGTAAAGTTATCTGATGCACCATAGTTAAAAATACTCCACATGAATTTAGTTCGATCCTGAAACCAAAATGAGTGTGCCAGGCCATCTGTAATTAGAAAATATATATACATACACCCCCTTATATATATATATATATATATATATATATATATACTGCCGCGATGGTCCAATGGTTAGAGCACTGGACTCCGACCCTCGTGGTCGCGCGTTCAATTTCCCGTTGCGGCGGTCTCGAGCTCGAGAAAACGACATATCGCCTTGAGAAGTCGGACGCTGGTGTCATAGGAGAAGTCGCCGCCGTGGCACAACCGCGGTTGATTAGGAAGGGCATCCAATCAGGCAAGGGTGGCACTGCCATATAACCTCTCAACAGTGATTTGAAAGAGGCCTATGTCCTGCAGTGGAATGAATGGTTGATTAAAAAAATATATATATATATATACATATATGTATACTTATATATACATATAGATAGATAGATAGATAATGTGTGTGTGTATGTTGCAGATATTGTCCTATCTTCTTTAGTAAAAATGGTAACTGAAGACCCTTTTGGAAAGGTATAACACTGGTAATATGCTAGAAGGCTGGGAAACCCCTTTTCGAATTTATATTCAAGAAATAACAAACTTGGCGGTTAGAATTCTGGCAACATTAAACAAAATACCAATTGGGAATCATTGCAACTCCTAAAAACAAACGATATTAACGAAGGTCGGGAGAAATTAGTATCAGGCAAAACCACGTCAATATAACTTCGTTAGCTGGAGGCCTAATAATGTTTTCGCAACCAGATGCAAATTTGAAGTAAATTCCGGTTTCACTGACATTGCGGAGTTGCAATCATATTTTAGAGACGATTGATTGAGGAACTGCCTTAAGTAAGTAATGGTGGTTAGCAACCCACCAACTACTGAATTTCGATATCTATAACTCAAATATAAAAACTGTCTCTGTGTCCGTGATTTAACAGGAGTTCCTACACTGACTTCAGCATATCCGGTAAAATCTATTAACAGCACGTCTTAACAATTTCCTGACACACAAAAGGTATCGAACGAAGCATGGTTATAACGATTACGTCGGTGGTACAGCTCAACCGGCCGACATGGTGAGCACTGGAGTCACCGCTAGAAATAAAAGCGAGCCTTTTCTGTCAAGCTCCTGGGTCTTTGTCATACACGCAAACAAATAATCGCATGGATAATAGGTAAAACATAAATGTAATTAGACTTGTTACACACATGCCTGCTCTGTGAATTCTTTTCCCTTGAAAAGATTATGAAACCTAGGTATAACTGACTCATGTGTTTCAATTGAAAGAGTTTTCCAATAAAGCATTTGACAAAATATATCTCCAAGATCGGGGTTAAGGGAAATATTGCTTAACAATAATCATAAAAAGATAACAGAAAGTTAGAGACATTCTTCTGCTCATGTCTGCTTCATATAAGGGCCTCTTATTTATAAGGACAAGAAACGTACAATAAAATGGCCAAAAAAAAGCAATTCATCCTCCATCATACATTTCTGCTCTGTCCGTAAACAATGTGATATTTGCAAGGCCCTTGAACAGTTCTCTCCCGGCCGCCACATCTGAACTCCTGCCACAGCTCCCCCAGCTACACCCTTCGTTTTCCACCTTATTAATGTTACCTCCGTCTGAGGATTCGTTGCTGTGCATTTGTAGTGCAATCTCTGCCATGAGTCTGCGGTTGCCGGGAGACAACTCACCCCTTCTAGAGACACCCATCTTAGGGCTGCAAACGGAGTCGCTTCGTCCGTGTCTTGTACCGAACCACCTTTCAAAGGCCTCTTCCCCCTTTTCTCCTTGAGTCCTGATGGGACTCGTTAGTAGCTGCAGGGCTGGCTGAGGTGGCCTGCGGAGGACGAGACGCACGCCAGCGTCTAGGTGGGTTTAAGGTCCCTCGCCACGGACTCCGCAGGGGCCTTCTTTATATATATATATATATATATATATATATATATATATATATATATATATATATATATATGTATATATATATATATATATATATATATATATATATATATATATATATATATATAAACCTCCTGGCCGACCACTGGCGGCGAACACCTGTTTTGTCTCCGACAAAAGGAGGCGAAGAGGACGAGGACGGGATGTCGCGGATTGCGCCACCGGGAGCGGCCTTCGACGGGCCGATGGAGGGGAACGTGGCTGCCATATATAAAAGGCTGATCTTTCGACCATAAATTTGACACCGAGTGCAGACAAATCTGAACACCAACTTTAATTAAGATGTCGCCTTTTGATCCCTCTTCTACTTACGGGTAGTTTCAAGCCAAACCCGCCCCATTTGACGATTGGGAAACCTTAAAAAAAGGCCCTTGAAGAAAGAAAGACTGATATGCCCTTGGTAAGCATACGCGTTACATGGTGTTGTTTGGAAATGAGATCTGTGGATCAACAACTTTATTCCATTTGAAGATGGAGAGATGAGAAAATAAAGAATTAATTATCATCATTGGGGAACTAACGTCGACAAGTCCGCATAGCATATTTCATGGCGAGCCGCAAGGTAGGCCCTCTGCCCAACTCAAGCAAGGGCGTCAACTGGGGAAGTGGGGCAGCTCCCCCCCCCCCCAGATTCGGTTTGCCACCCACAACTATATGAGTCCGGTTGTAGCTTGAAAATGCCATTCGAATAGCATTTTTTCTAAATTTTTGTTCGCTTCGCTCATCTACCCTCTTGCACCCCCCCCCCCCCCCCGCCCAAGAAAAAGCTGAAATGATGCCCCTGATCTCTAGCACCTCCCGACAGGTCTGATCAATCTGCTCAAGCCACCTAGGGCGTCCCATAGGCCTCCTCCGCTCAGGGTAGGCTCGTACAGAGGCAACATGGTGGGCATGATCGCCCTGAGGGAAGCGAGCCAGGTGCCCGCATAGTTGGCGAGTAACAGATTCCGTCCCAGTCTCATGGTGTAACCTTTGGTTAAATGCATGGGCCTGCCAACTGTAGCCCATGGACCTGTTACAAAAGGCATCAAGGCGAGACTCCAAGGCACAGGTTCACCTCCATAGAGTAAAACTGGCAGTATCAAGGTCTTGAAGACGCGTAACTTGGTCCTTCTGCATAGGTACCGGCATCTCCAAATACTCTTGTCGAAAGAGTTCATGACCCCTGCTGCCAAGACAGTGAAAATAAAGCAAGAAAATACAGACTAGGTGAGTGAAACGAAAACCAATAAAATGGTTATCTCTACATTCTAAACCATTCATGAAGAAGAAAAACAACAACACCTCACTCTCACAGAGCCAGTTCGTCACCATAAGGTATCTGAGTGTGTGTGTGCGTGTGTGTGTGAGAGAGAGGGAGGGGGCGAAAGAGAGAGAGAGAGAGAGAGAGAGAGAGAGAGAGAGAGAGAGAGAGAGAGAGAGAGAGAGAGAGAGAGAGAGAGAGAGAGAGAGAGAGAGAGAGAGAGAGAGAGAGAGAGAGAGAGAGGAGGTGAGGGAGAGAGATCCGATTTAGACTGCTGGGTGTTAATTCTTCCAACATTTTGAATAACACCCAATTATTCTATCCTTTGACGATGTAAAGAATTACTCTGTGTAAATATGCACACACTGCTATATTCAAATACCTGTAGGTTGTAAACATAGTCACATTATCTTTTTTCACGATCAATAGGACTGGCCAGTTGGTTCCTTTGCGATACTGACAGATGCTGTAGGATTTTGGAGGATTCCTTTAGAGAACATCTCGTCTTGTTGATACTTAAGATTCAAGAGTATAATAAACTATTTTTCTCGGGGGAGGGGGTATTACAGATGATTCAGCAGGGTTCTAAATTGCGGGTCAAGTGGTTATGTTTCTACTCAACTAATAAATAGCACTGGGCACGTACAACTTCATTTCTCCCGCCTCTTGGTATATCCACGGAAGGGGCACGGAGTACCAGCCATAAGTGCAGTCGCCATAGCGGGCGTCCTGGTGACCAAAGTCGTTCCACGATGGTCATGTTTCACGGTTACAGTTACTGGTCTGCACTTTGCTGAGCGTAATCTGATCGCTGTAATT
>NC_061832.1:14222279-14235490 GCF_019202785.1 Penaeus chinensis
GGGAGGTCCTGTTGCGCACACAGTCTCTCGATGTAAACAAACCCTGTATTTCATGTCCCAAGTCGCGAGATGACAACTACAGATGAAACAGTGCCTTCGGATGAGGAAGTGAGCTTTTGTTTTATCACGTGCTGTGTAGTTTTTGGTATTTGGTTAATGGGAAGTCAAGATATGTACTTTGTTTATAAGGGAGGTCGAGCACCTTTCTTGTCTCTTGTTATCAGATTACTGTTTATGACAGGCGATTGTTTTCACTTCTAATTCTTGGGAATGGACGGAAATATGCGTGATTTTTAGTAGTTTGATGTTCAGGTAAATGATAGTCATTCTTTTGCTGGAAGACTATAGTCGGGTCAGTATCCTGGGAATAACATATGAACTTTGGTGGAATGACGTAAATACAGATCAGCTGATTGCCTCAAAAAATAAATTATTTTGATAACCAATGAAGTTACTGCAGTTTGAATTTTAATACTTCAGGGTGATCTTGCCATATGACAAAGATGTCAAAAAGCAATGAGATGTGACCTGACAGGAAGTTTATTTAAAGAATATATATATATATATATATATATTGAAAAAAGAAAGCTTACACTTGAGAAAAAAATATTGTTTTCAGGATATGGTAACCTTTGGAATGCTTGAAGCAACCCTGACAGTCAAAACAGTATGCAGCACATGGACCCTAGAACCTTTTTCTGAGATATTAAAGATGTAAAACAGACATTTTAGGACCATTAATTTCTAGCAGCCACTTTGAAGTGAAATAGCTGATGCTGTTGCATATCTGTTGAAGAGGCTAAGGCTGAGAAAATAACCTGCAGTCTCTTTTATGTGAATGTTTTTTTGTTAAGTTGATTCAGGGTGACCTGATGTTTCACATTTAAAGTGTTGACATGAAAGTATTTTAGGTCCAGCTTTGAGGCATTTGCTCCAGATATACAGTGCCAGTGTCTGCTGATTCTTTTTAGTGATTATTTTGTATAATGAGTATTTATTGTAGTGTATGTGATAT
Source organism: Penaeus chinensis (assembly GCF_019202785.1). Lineage (NCBI taxonomy): Eukaryota > Metazoa > Arthropoda > Malacostraca > Decapoda > Penaeidae > Penaeus > Penaeus chinensis. Next base: position 14,223,295 of record NC_061832.1, read on the forward strand.
AAATTTCACTCTTTTTCTATTCTCAGGGGGTAGAGGCCCTCGAAGCTGAACATGTCTACATCTTAATGAAAAAAGAGTATCGGATATCCCGAAATGTTCGTGCCGAGTGGTATTTGCAGCGAATAAATTCTGTGATAACAGTGCCAAGAAGGGAGAAATTAGTGAGTTTTTATTTGATTTTATAGGTATTTTGGCTTGTGCTGATATATGCTGTATATATATATATGTGTGTATGTGTGTGTGTGTGTATTTATGTATGTATGTATGTATTTATGTATTTATGTATGTATGTATGTGTGTGTGTGTGTGTGTGTGTGTGTGTGTGTGTGTGTGTGTGTGTGTGTGTGTGTGTGTGTGTGTGTGTGTGTGTGTGTGTGTGTGTGTGTGTGTGTGTGTGTATGTATGTATGTATGTATATGTGTGTATGTGTGTGTGTGTGTGTTTATATGTGTACATATTCACACTTATATTTTTTATGATTTTAGAAAGTGGAATCTAAAGAATTGCCAAATATTTTATAAAATATAATTTATGAGTTTTATAAGATATAAGGAAAACACCCAAGTAAAACTCCATATATGTTAACACAGAGTGAATGTGAGGAGGAGCTTGAAGTTGTATCCGTGATTCCTTTGGATGTGCCCCGAGAATGGGACTACGACACATCACATTTGTACAAGTACCGCATCACTCAACGAACTACCCTGCACTTCCTCTCAAGAAAATACAGGCTTGTGTTCTGCCTGGATCTCTCTCCATCCACATCAATTGTGGATGTGACAAAGGGCAGTGTTGTTCTGGATGAAGTGTTTTCCACCTTGAAGCAATGTCTGAAGGGCATTGTGCGACCGTTTTATGTGCCAGGTTTGTTTGATCTGAATTTTTCAATTTTGGATGATGTAAAATGTCCTTAGATTATGTAGATTTGGTGAAAGAAGATGAACAGCATCATTAGGAACTGAAAGTGAAAACTGGAATGATGATACTTTCCTTGGAGGTTATATACTCATCCTCTTCTTCTTATCAACAGGAAGTCAGTTACTGTTCCAGCCAAAGGTTTACTTGACCATCATAGCACACACTCCATTTTTTAAGTCCCAGTCACAGCAGGTTCTGGTGCAGGGTTGGCTTCTGATGCTACACAACCTAGATGCCTTCCTTGAGAGCATACATGCAAAACTCACGATGCTGGAATCGCAGCTGGCTGAGGTGAGAATGATGGCATGGTATATAGTTTTGTGATTGTATCACTGTTACTAGTGTAGAACTGAAATAATTGTTAAAATGATGTTAAGCATAGTTATGAGAGTGATCAATATAGTTATTAAAGAGAATGAAGGGAACATTTATGTAAGCATGGTTTTAGATTTGTGAAGAATTTGATTCAAAATAATAGAAATGTAAAAGATAGATTATAAAAGATGACAAAAAATAATTATAAAAGTTATGTACAAGACCCAGAGTAAAAGCTATACAACAGAACAAAATGTGAGTGCTGTCAAAAGCATGTTACTGTATCTGTATTCTAATTTTATGATTTAAAAACCTTGCTTCTTTACAATAGGCCACTGCACAGACATATGACCAAATGGATATTGCTCGGGATAGGTCCCAGCTGGCGAGAGAAAAGGTCACAGGGATGCTTTTTGATGAGACTGTTGACTTGGGCCCCACAACAGTCACCAATCCCATGGTATCGCCTGACATTGGTTTTGTCAACATGCTGCGATATGGTATTGTTGCTCTCCAACTGCTACCAGAGAACAGTAGTGCAGGTCAGTATTAGCACAATACAAATACACCATTTATTAGAAATGAGCAGCAGTTTCTGTATTGTATTTGCATTATTATTTTGATTCAAGTACATTGGAGACTGGAATTGTAAGTTAGTAAAACATGTAGAGAATTTTTTTATGGAATTCTTCAAAATTGGTATTTTTGGCAAAGTGTCCCATGAAAACTTAATCTCACTAAGGGGATATTTTTATATAGCATTTAGTGATAAAATTCTTTGTTTATTTATTTATTTATTCATTTTTATTATAGTGGATCCTTCTTATGTACTGTTTTGATATATATCTGTAAGCAATTTTTAATATTTGGGATTAGCCATCTAGCAGTTAAATGAATAATAATTCTTGGTCCCAGGTATTGTTGTGATCACAGACGGTGTCATTAGCCTACCAGATGCAACCATGTTCGACATCCTACTAGTCCAGTTGAGAAACCAGACGATTGCATGCAGTTTTCTCCAGCTTGGTTCTGTCTACCATCCTCAGGCATCTCTGGGATATGTGCCTTTCTCCGACCTTATGCACTTCCTGGCAACAGCGACTTGTGGTGCTTACTTGGATACCCTGCCTCCAATTGTGAGTTGTTTGTTCAGAGCTTTTTCTATGGATTTAGTCAAAGTGAAACTTATACAGACATTTTCATTTCTGTTGGTTAGTTTGATAAAAAGAGCAAAATTTGATCCTGTTCTAATTTATTTGAATTATGATATATGGTATTATGAAAAGAACAGTAATAAGATTTATGTAATGCTTGTAATGACCTAGATGTTATTGAATAACTAGTAATGAATACTCTTAATGTTAGTCCTTTTGTTATTACATAATTTCAGGAAGATGATTATGTGTACCATATGAATGACTACCACAAGGCATTATTATCATGGGGCTTCCAGAAGTTCATGAATGGACTTTCACCTGATAATGGATATTATGGAAATAATAGGTAATGTTAATAACAGATGCTCACTTTTTTTTTTCTTTTTTTTAAGTATTACTAGCATCTTATGGATTTTGAGTGAATGAGCCAATTCTTACTGGCACTCATTTGCATTAAGTTGATTTATTTTTTTCGTATAGGAATATTTTGCTTTATATGCTTCTCATAAACAGAAACATATTTACATCCTTATGAGATATAATCTTAATTATTTTCTTCATATTATATGCAAGGTTTGTTTAATATTGTAATTGCTATTACAGGTTTTTCAATTTGCAACCAATAGCTCAGGAGGCGACAGAACTTATCAGGAAGAAAGAAAGAGACACACAGCTGAACACATCCCTCAATGCTGTTCTCTCGTGCCGTTTGAGGGAAGGTTATGCAATCAAGCAAGTGAACATAGCTGATGATCAGATACAGGTAAAGTGAATTATACTAGATGTGGTGGGAGTAGTTTTTTTTTCACTCTTAGTATATACTGTAGGATTTTCATAAGTCAAAGAAAGATTAGATGAAAACGCACACACACACGCACTTACGCATGCACACGCACTCACACACACACACACGCATACACACACATGTATATATACACACATATATATGTGTGTGTGTGTGTGTGTGTGTGTCTAAGATTTCAGTCTCAGTATCAACAAAGGCAAGTCCCTATTCATGGTTCCAAAAACCTGTCTTTCTGTTGCTCATACCAATTTTTATGTGATTAACTGATATATTTTTGTTTTTCAGTTCCTCCCACTTCTTTTTATATAATGGTAAATATGTTTGTCTATTTCCAGCTGATCCTAGTTCTGCCCTGGAAATACTCAATTTTCATAGAATATCATATAAGAGCAGCTTGGCCACCGACCCAGTCCACTGTCTATACAGAAGTATGGATTGAGGGTAAGTAATTCATGGAGGATAACATGCAATTATCAAAGGATTCTATGTTTAAAAAGCTTCATGGACATTTTTCTAGTCTCCATACTGCAGTGGCACTATTACCAGCTAAATTTTGTGTTTAGGACAATCTTTTTGGAAGTTTGTATCAGTTCCTGAGTGATGTAATCAATGAATGAATCTCTTTTCAGCTACATACCAGTTCTTGAATGATGTAACCAACGACATAAACAGGCAGTTTCGATCCAAGTACAGGCAGCGCATGGTTGCCAAGTATTGGACTACCCTACAGCACCTTCGAGAAACTGATATGCTGTTAGTGGGGCTCCAGTCCTTTGCATCTAGTCCTACATTTTACACCATACCAGACTGTGTGAAAAATGGGTACCCAGTCTTCGATCTGAACCCTGGTAACAACAACCCCATCTCAGCTGCAGCTAGGTATTTATGGAGTACTTTTATTTTCTTGTAAAACTGAGTCATTTAGGTTGAGATCTCACAGACTCTTTTACAAAGAAAGGTTGTTTGATAGTGGAAGGAGAATAGTTTGGTAAGAGGTTTTACTTATTTATTGATTGTTATTGTATTTATTAGGTTGTTGATTGGATATTATTAGGAATGTATTTGCATATTTTCTTACCCCTTTTCTTTCGTCTCTTGACAGTGACCAGTTTCCCCAATTTACAAACTTCTGGAAGCCAGTGTGTATGCTTGATATCAATATCTGGCAGAAGTGGATGCACACTCACCGCATAGGAGTTATTGTAGAGCACGACCATCCATTACCCAAGAACCTCCATGTCCTCCATGTCACTAGCACCAGTGGGAGGTCAGTGTGTCAGTTTATGTGGTACTATTTAGTTTTATTTCATTTTTTAAGGTGCTTTTATTGTGTGTGTGTAGGAGAGGGTGGGTTGAATAATATTTGGTTTTGTATTTCTTAAGGTGTTTGAACAGTGACAGAAACATGGGCAACATTGATTTTGCTTCTGACTGACACCCAATTTGACAAACCTCAGTCACCCTCACACTGTTGTCATGGCTACTCCATGGTTTTCAACTTCTCATATCTGTTTCCTTCCACTCCTCACCATATATTCTCTCTTCCCATGGGATGCAGTATGAATGTGTGTATAGTACATACTTACTTAGACCATTGTTGTGTAACCATGTGTGGAAGTAGATGTATGTTTAAATGATTCCTTTGTTGTTTGCTTTATTTTAGGTACTAGTAGTATGTAGATATTCATTCTTATAAAAAATTATCAGGAATAATTTATGGGTACTGTAAAACAAGTTAATTAAGGGTAATTGCATACTCTGTGGTTAAATTGAATTGTTTAATTTAAGATTCATGCTGTTATTTCAGGTATGGGATGGTACAGTGTCGTCAAGGGGAGCTGGCTCTCACTACACTACTTGCCAAATGGTGTGACTTTGTACTGATTGAGAACCATTCCTACATAAAATTCTTGTACAAGTAAGTGTATGTTATTTTATATGATAAAGTTTTAAATACAGTTAACTAATGGGGCTTCGGTAATACCGGTATATAAGATTTTCTTGTTTGTTAAAAGTTTGCAAACCTTTACATGAGGATGAAGTGGTTATAGTGTTAATTAGATATATAGAAGAGCTTTGGTATGAGAATAAAAACATTCTGATGAATTTGACTACTCATTGCTTCCTATAAGCCCAAATGATAATTAATATTGTTTAGTTTTAAATTGTGTCCATATAGGGATACAAACTTGTTGAACACAGACAACATTGATTTTTTTTTTTTTTTTTTTTTCAGGGATGATGATCGAGAGAAGCCACCCATGTCTTTCTTTGTGGTTCGCATAACATCGAAACCTCCCCCTTGTCTTGTTATTTGGCTGGCTTTCCTTGGAGGAACGGCTGGTCACCTCAGGAATCAGGTAAGTAAAGCACTGATTATTTCCACCCAATGATGTTGATATTGGTTTCATTTTGGTAAGCCAGAGTTTCCCTTTGCCCACAGATTGACAGATTGGAAATGGGCAATTTTTCACTATAAGCTGATGTATACTAACAGCTTGGCAGGTTTACTAGTCCAGAAAGATTTCCTGTGAAACTTCATTTCTACCTTTTCCTTGAGAGATATAGACCAGAGACCCCCACAAATTCACTGCAAATCTTATGGGGGTCTGTTCAGAGTTATTGAAAAGTATTTTTAAAATATGTAAGGAAAAGTCTATTTTGATTGATTTTCTAAGATTAACATTCATTGTGATAGTTAATATTATCTTAGAACTTATAGATAAAAGTAAGTGATATTATTAAGAAGTTAAAATCAGAAATACTTGGTTTAGGGTCTTGATTTATATATTAGAAACAGTCCTTGCTTAGGTATGTCACCTGTGATAGCTATATTATTTTAATTTGAAAAAAATACTTCCTTTTGTGTATTGCTGTTAAAAGTCTATGAAGATTAGTGAAGAAATATTAAGGTATTCAGTAACCTTCAAATATAGTTTCAGTCATATTTTCTACAATAGAAAAATATTGCCCCCAAAAAACAATTTCTGAAATAGTATGAAAGTGAATGCATGAAAGTTTTCAGTTTCTGTGTCTTCCTTTGTCTAGTCACTCTAGTGAAATTACAAAGTATATATTCAAGTGAAGCTATTGTGAATGAGTATTGGACACAAAACTATGATTTAGATTTAAATACATCTCTTATTTTATGGTGATTGTATTATCATATGACAAGGTAACAAGTTTTTCCAGTAGATTATATGTATATATTTTTTTTTCTTTTTTTCTCCAGACTGTAGGACAACTTACCAAGAAAATCCAAGAGTTGACCTATCCTTCTCGTATGGGTTTTACAGACAGGAGCAAGTCTCTTACTCCTGTCCCACAGCAGGTGAGCTTTACGCAAATTCTTTTTAACCCACAGAACCTTATTTAGTCATTCTTGCTTTCCCTTTTGAATGGCAGAGGGACACTTTCAATGCAAATCATCTGTATATATTTTAGATTACTGATGTTCATGCATAATTTAGTATTTGTCAGTGAAGTAAAGGGGTAAATAAATTATATCATGAGAAACTCTGTATCAGTTTTATGTCTAGGATTTTTCATATTCATGTACAGCTTAGTATTTATAAGTAAAGTAATTTTTAAAATATGTTCATACTTCCACCCTCATCTTGAACTCGAGGGGGAGGGGAGGGTAGATAAATATTATGACCTAGAGTAACCTACTCTCCAATTTAGCAATTAATTATGTTGATGTCTGTGGGTTAAGGAGAAGGGTAACTTCATGATAAGTGTTATTAGATTGATAGCAGTTTGCATAAACTGAAAAAAGTGACCAGTCAGTGGAACTCATAGACCTGTACTATTAAAAACATATTCTCTTCTGCTTATAGGGCATCTTAGCCCCTGCTTTATTGAAGAAATCTAGCAAAAGAATAGTAAAATTTATTGCTTCAATTTTTTTTTGTGCTTTTTTCTGCCTTTAAATGAATACAGTAGAGTCTTCTGTCTGTCCTTAGGTAATTTTACAGCTGTGCTTAGATTTAAAATTAGGTTAATAATGGATCATTGTGGGAATTTATAATTTTTCACTTCAGATATGAAATTGTATATGATGGATACATTTTTTTTGTTACTTTCTGTAGTTAATCTTTTCTTACTTATGATGTTTAAATATTTTGACTGAAAATTTCATCTGGAAGCAGTTCTTTTATCTTGCTCAGTATTGAATATGCTTGTGGTTTTTTGTTTTTTTTAAGTAATCCTTTCAAAAATGTTTGCAGGATAAGGATAATGAATGTGGGGCGTCAGCCATGACGGCCTCAGCAGAGCTGAGACCTGTTGGAGTGCGTCCCCCTCTAACTCGAGTGGCGTCAAACATCCCTTGTGTGGTCATCACACACAAGCCGATTGAGAAAATCCTAATATGGTTAGTTGTGTCAGGACAGTTAAGGTTACAAGGTCCTGTCATCTCAGAAGGGGGCTCTGTGATTTATGTATATTTTTATTGCATGGAATGTAGATTTAATACATGATTTTGGAAGAGAGGATCTGTTGGCAAATTATGCACAAAATGTCCTTAGAAATGAATAAGTGAAGTGATTTATTATTATTATTATTATTATTATTATTATTATTATTTTCTGATGCTGTAAACTTATTTAGTGACATTTTTGAATAGGTATGAGAAGATGCCAGGCAACCTGCTTAGTAGCATTGTGCAAGAAACTCCTATCAGTCCTTCCACCAAGTCAATCTATGCAAAACTGGGTACCACAAAGTCAGCCACGAACAACATGGCTCTCCTGTCTCGCTACCTCCACCACAGGAGATGGATTTGGTCAGTGCAGGCACCAAATGCACCGTCAGTCTCGCTTAATGCCGTGGCGAGAGTTCTGCATACCCTCACCAGGTAAAGTATTTTGAATGTGTTTTAGTATTTGTAGGAGACTTTTATTTTATTCCTCAGATGTTGTGATAGCTATTAATTCAAAGACATTCTAGAGCAGAGGGCCTGGTATGTTTAAGAGAAAAAGAAAAAGAAATATTATAGGTAATGATTTGTGTTTCTTACTTAACAATAAAATTACAAAATTGATATGGTGGATCCAATTAAGTGTGTCGTAATAAAAAAAATTATATTCTGCTTCTTTACTTACACATTAACGATATTCATAAAAGCTCACATAGAATACTCCTAAAAAAATTTGATATGTCAGAAACTTCTATTAATTGTTGCAAATATTGAATGAAAGCTATATGTTTGTTTACACATATGTTAATGATAATCCAATTCTGATAGTATTTCTTCGTCACTACAGAATAAGGCTGCAGGAAGGCTTCAAGTTCGCACATTCTTGCAATGGAATCATCACTATGGTTCGGGAATTTGACATGAAAGTAAGGCAACACTTTACCTATAAAAAAAGGAAAGCCCTAGTTCTGATATTTACATAGATTATATGTACAATAAAATCCCTCATGACCAAAGGGCTGTTCAGTTTAATTGGTTTAAATATATTATTTTTATTTTACTAAAGGGTGTGGGATAATAGGAAGTTGTCTAAAAACTAAGAATATACATTATAGCATATAAGAACTAACAATAGTTTTTTATGCTAGCAAATAATTAGTGTGCACATTCAAATTGTTATCAAGTGAGAACATGAGAGAATTCACTGTACCATATTTATATTTGTATCAGTACTTACTACAATTTTGATGTTAATGTTTGGTGTTGGAATGTTCTAGTTGGAACTTCGTGAGGGTGAAGATGAGGGTTTGTTAGAGTCCACTGAGGAGGGCAGACAGGAGACCTTCCCTTGTGTGGCGCAGTATGTCATTTTCCCGCCACATGTCACCAACAGCTCTAGGGACAGGTAAGAATTTTCTCTCTCTCTCTCCTTCTTTTGCCTCCTCCCTCTCCCTCTCCCTCCTTCTCTCCCTCCTCTCCCTCCTTCTCTCCCTCCTCTCCCTCCTTCTCTCCCTCCTCTCCCTCCTTCTCTCCCTCCTCTCCCTCTCCCTCCCTCTCTCCCTCCCTCTCTCCCTCCCTCTCCCTCTCCCTCTCTCCCTCCCTCTCTCCTCTCTCCTCTCCTCTCTCCCTCTCCTCTCTCTCCTCCCTCTCTCCCTCTCCTTCTCCCTCTCCCTCTCCCTCTCCCTCTCCCTTTCCCTCTCCTCTCTCTCTCCTCTCCTCTTCTCCTCTCTCTCTCTCTCTCTCTCTCTCTCTCTCTCTCTCTCTCTCTCTCCCTCCCTCCCTCCCTCCCTCCCTCCCTCCCTCCCTCCCTCCCTCCTTTCCTCCCTCCCTCTCCCTCTCCCTCTCCCTCTCCCTCTCCCTCTCTCTCTCCCCTCTCTCTCTCTCTCTCTCTCTCTCTCTCTCTCTCTCTCTCTCTCTCTCTCTCTCTCTCTCTCTCTCTCTCTCTCTCTCTCTCTCTCTCTCTCTCTCTCTCTCTCTCTCTCTCTCTCTCCCTCTCTCTCTCCCTCTCTCTCTCCCTCCCTCCTCTCTCCCTCTCTCTCTCCCTCCCTCCCTCCCTCTCTCTCTCTCTCTCTCTCTCTCTCTCTCTCTCTCTCTCTCTCTCTCTCTCTCTCTCTCTCTCTCTCTCTCTCTCTCTCTCTCTCTCTCTCTCTCTCTCTCCCCCTCTCCCTCTCTCCCTCTCCCTCTCTCTCACACTCACACACACTCACTCACTCACTCACTCACTCACTCACTCACTCACTCTCTCTCTCTCTCTTCTCTCGCTCTCTCTCTCGCTCTCTCTCTCTCTCTCTCTCTCTCTCTCTCTCTCTCTCTCTCTCTCTCTCTCTCTCTCTCTCTCTCTCTCTCTCTCTCTCTCTGTCTCTGTCTCTCTCTCTCTCTCTCTCTCTCTCTCTCTCTCTCTCTCTCTCTCTCTCTCTCTCTCTCTCTCTCTCTTCTCTCTCTCTCTCTCTCTCTCTCTCTCTCTCTCTCTCTCTCTCTCTCTCTCTCTCTCTCTCTCTCTCTCTCTCTCTCTCTCTCTCTCTCTCTCTCTCTTTCTTTCTCTTTCTTTCTCTCTTTTTCTTTTGTCCTCTCCCCCTCTCTCCCTCTCTCTCCCCCTTCTCACTCTCACTCTGCCTCTCCCTCTCCCTCTCCTCCTCTCCCTCTCTCCCCTCTCTCCATTCCTCTCTCTCTATCCCTCTTTTTCTCCTCCCCCTCTCTGTTTATATTTCTGTTGCTCCTTCCCTCTCTCTCCTCACTCTCTTTCTCTCCCTTTCTCTTTCTTTCTCTCTCATCTTTCCTTTTTTCCCTTTTCCTTTAATATTTCTAGAGAAGTTATTTCTTTTTGTTTTAAACGTGGTTTTCCCCCCTCTCTCTATACAGAGTGTTATTTTGTTCTTTTGTGATGAGAAGAATATTGTAATAGCATTTTTGTTCTAAAAGGAAAAATAACTTTCTTTTGACAGCATTGTAGATGAAGACTGGGAAGAAGGAGACAGTGTAGAAGCAGATGGAGAGTTGCAGGTTGTGACTGAGTGTTGGGTGGAGCCTCAAAATGGGGCGGTTACAACACCCTCACCTCATGCCTCCCATTACCACAACTGCAACTATCGACAGCTTGCTCAGGCAGTAAGTACAGTTATTAGAATTTGAATTTGATTTCAGATTTCCTTGGCGGTGACGTAAAAGGTAAGTGTGCCGCAAAGCACTGATTGTGTACAGGTTTTAGCATTATGAGCAGAAAATAGTGAATAGATTTAAAAGTTTGAAGTAAATTTTCAAGGTGTGTGCAGTGGTTGTATGGGTCATGGAGTCGTTTTCATAGAGAATTGAATGTTAAAAGGAATAGTGGTGAGGGAGCATAGTATTCAATACTTGAAAAGATCCTCAAGTGCCCTAAATCACAGCATCAGATCCTGCAATGGCTCATGACTTTAATTTTGTAGACAAGAAAGTTTCATAGGTATGATAATCTTAGCAAATGGTTGAATGTTACTCTACACTTACAACATCATGAAAACTGTAATTAAATGTCACTTTGCACTTGTAACATCATTAAAATTGCTATGAATTAGATGGACAGAACCCGGAGAGTGCAATTGAAGGTATATGCATCCAAAGATGTGGTCAGACCAATTGCCTGGAAATGCATTTATGAGATGATTTTGCTGCATTAGATTGAAGATACTGGTGCTTATGTTTTAGATGGAAAGTTTGCTTTAATTAAAGCAATTCCAGGCATTGGGTCTTGGAATGTGCAGACCCTCAATTAATGTTACCAAAAAGGAGGCTTGGCAGGTAGCTCAAGGACCAAGGCTTAGTCAAAGTACTCAAACCCAGACTATATAAATATATAATTTATCTGACACCATTTTGTAATTTTATGTGGTTGTGGCTTAGTAGATGTTATATACAGTAGTTGTATGACTGTTGTCTACATTGCACCAAATATAGAAAAGGGCATGAATCAGAATTAATCTCTTCACAGTGCAAGAGATGTTTATATACAAGAGATGTATATATCTGAGTATGGATTTCTTTTGAACATAGAATCAAAACAGGTCAGATACTTCTCCTGGAATGTGAAGGTGTTTATTTTTCATTTGTGCCTTTTTCTTCATTTTTTGGCAGCATAGATTGTGGTTAGCATATTTTATGAGATTATTATTTTTTTATTATATTAGTTTCTTTAATTATGATTTCAGAATCTATCAATGTATGAAGATACAGTAGCTATAGAATGATTTTTTAAAAAAATCTCATGACTCCAGTAACAGTCCAGTATTTAGAATATTATCATCATTGACTGTGTCTGCCAAATGAAAATGTGAATGTGAAGCTTGTCTGAATGTTATCGCACAAGTTGATTACAGCAGATGATAACGTAATAAGCTGTCAGCATGAACTCGATATTATAAGCAAGGTTAAGAACAGGTATTTTACATGACAAAATACTGGTTTGCCTTGTTTTATTTTTCTTTCTTTAGTCTCTTTTCTTTCTCTTTTTTTTCCTTTCAACACATTTTGTTTTGAAGTATTCCCATTCAAGAGGATACTTGTAACTGTTGCAGTTTTGGAGAAAAAAAAAATTTCTTCTTTCTTGAC
>NC_061832.1:14235590-14238090 GCF_019202785.1 Penaeus chinensis
TCTCCCTCTCCCCTCCAGGTTTGCAAAGGTGGCGGCGTCGGGAGGTGAGTCGAGTTGCCGCCGTGTTCTCTCTCTCTCTCGCTCGTTAGTTATCGGCTGTAATCTTATCAACGAGAACCGCTAGTCCTCGTCTCGCTCCCGCCCTCGTGCTGGGATCCGAGGCAAGGGGAGGGGGGGGGGGGGGGGGAGGGGGTAGGAGGTGGAGGGAGGGGATTGGGGAGAAGGGGGGAGGGAAGAGGATTGGATGGGGGGAGGGATTAGGAGGAAGAGGAAGAAGAAGTAGGAGTAGAAATAGAGGTAGATGATGATGATGATGATGATGATGATGATGATGATGATGATGATGATGGTGATGATGATGATGATGATGATGATGATGATGATGATGATGATGATGGTGATGATGATGGTGATGATGATGATGATGATGGTGATGATGATGGTGATGATGATGATGATGATGGTGATGATGATGATGATGATGATGATGATGGTGATGATGATGATGGTGATGATGATGATGATGATGATGATGATGGTGATGATGATGATGGTGATGATGATGATGATGATGATGATGATGGTGATGATGAAGAAGGTAAGGGGTGAGGAGGAATGGGGGATCATAATCACAAGATGGAGAAGGGAGGAAGAGAGGGGGAGAGGGAAGTAGGAGGAAAGCGAGGAGAAAGAGAAAGAAATGGTGGGTGAAAAGGATGGGGAGAATTAAGAAGGTGGAAGAAGGTGTAGAAGAATAAGAAAAAAAGAGGGAATGGAGGATGAGAAGGAAGAATAAGAAAATGAAATAAAAAAAAAGGTAAAGAGGCGAAAGGAGAGGAAAATGAAGGAAGAAAGGGAAGAAGAGGAAGAGGAAAAAGAAGAAGAGAATGAAGAGGAAGAAGAAGAGGGAGAATTGAGAAAGATATTCGATCATAGTCTCATTACACTATTACATTACAGATTCAGGGTAAAAGATAATCACACCGACTAAAGACATCAGATCAGATAAACTAATCACGTAGCTACCATACCTCTTTACCTCGTGTTCGATGGTAGCGGGTGGTGAAATCGGGCGCGGTCGACCGTAGATTTGTGTATGTGTGTGTGTGTGTGTGTGTGTGTGTGTGTGTGTGTGTGTGTGTGTGTGTGTGTGTGTGTGTGTGTGTGTGTGTGTGTGTGTGCGTGTGTGCGTGCGTGTGTGTGTCTGTGTGTGCGTGTGTGTGTCTGTGTGTGTCTGTGTGTGCGTGTGTGTGCGTGTGTGTGAGTGTGTGTGTGTGTGTGTGTGTGTGTGTGTGTGTGTGTGCGCGTGTGTGCGTGTGTGCGTGTGTGCGTGTGTGCGTGTGTGCGTGTGTGTGTGTGTGTGTGTGTGTGTGTGTGTGTGTGTGTGTGTGTGTGTGTGTGTGTGTGTGTGTGTGTGTGTGTGTGTAGACGCGTTCCAAATGACGGGAATTTCCGTATTGTTTGATTTTCACGGGTTTACGCATTCGTTTTCATGTTGATATATTTTCACGGATTGGCGTATTTGCTTATTTGTTTTATTTGTTTTGAAATACTGTTTCTTTGGATTCGTGTGTGTCTGTCCAAACTTGCGTTGGTCCTTCCCTGAGTAAAATGATGGCGTTGAGAAATGCGCTAATTTACTTTTTCCCGGATAATGATCATCGGTGATATTAATGATTATGATCACGATAATGATGATACTAGTAATTTCTTCTTTTTTTTATCGTGATTGTAGTATTGATAATGATGATAATATTGATGATGATGATGATGATTATGATAATAGTGATAACGATAATAATTATGCATTTTTCATTGTAGAATATGAATTAGAATGAGTAACTTCACAGCGCAAGAGTAGACTGTAACTCCATCAGAAATATGTGTATTTGTAATGGAGATCCGGGTCTGCTCGAGGCTTGTCAGGTGCATCTCTTGCGTTTTGATTTATTTTTAATTCCCATTCATAATGATGATGACGAATGGAGAATAATGAATGTGAAGGATAATGAATGATGGTGAATATGAGTGTTGATTGATGGTGAATAATGATAGTGATGATGATGACAGTGATAAGGATATAATCGGCCACTCCTTCGGTAGAGATTGAAATCCAACAATAACTATTTACAGTTACATTTTAATATCAGACATAAACGTCCAGAATTTAGCATGTATACACACAGGATCATCTTTATTGTAATTAGGCGTTCAGACAGATGATAAGGAGCCTCTGTTGTACGTGGCCAAAAGATCGCGTTTATCAAGGGTGACCTAATTTTTTTTTCTGTAGAGCGATCCAGGCTAAATCGAGGATATTAAAACGCCATGGGATTATTTTTTTCTTATTTTATAGATATATATGTATTTTTTCTTTTGTTTTTGTTTTTCTCTCTCCCTAGATTTATACATCTTTCTCCTTGCGTTTGGAAATGGGTTGGGTTTTGCTGGTGTTAGGAAATCTTATCGTTTTTCCATTCCATTGGGAGGTATTTTTTTT
>NC_061832.1:14245590-14273090 GCF_019202785.1 Penaeus chinensis
GGGTCTGCTGACTCTGGAACAGCTGCTGCTAATGTGCCAGAGTGCACCACTGCCTGCTGGCCCGGGACTTACAGAACTGCGACCTCCCCTGACAGAGGCCAGCCAGGACCTCCAACCTAGGATCTCACAAGTGCCATTCACATTTGATCTTATTAGGCTCCTGCCCAAGTGTCAGCAAGTGGAACTGCTTGTGTCAACTTACGTACAAGGTGGGTGGGTCTTATACATTTACCATCTTCAGTTTATCTCTCTATTTGATTAACCTGTATATGATTTATTGTGTAATTATGGATCCTTTAGAGAATGTAAAACATGTCTCCTTATCATATTCTACACTTATTATCATTATTACATTGTATTTCTCAGATTTGTTCACAAGTCTCATAAAAAGAGTTACTTTTGGAGGTGAGACTTCTGGCATTGATGAAGCTAACCAGATAGCCTATTCTCTGTTGCTGGAACACTTGAGCCAGCTGCACCACGATCGAGAGTTCCACCTGAGCACAGCAGACTTACAAGCCTTGCCCAAGATGCTCCGGGATCGCCAGCGATCTCATAATGCCCAGCCATCACCTTTTATCAATACCAGTGTTGGTTAGTTGAAGAGTATTCCAGTATTGCAAAAAATGAAGAAACATTAGATTGTATATAGAGACAAGATTTAATAAAGGATTTTTCAAACGTTATTGATAAGTGACAGTAATGTTCAGGTTAATTAGAACAAATATTATAGATTTGGATAGAAATCTCTTATAAGTAATATTTTAATAAAATTGTTCCTTTTTTCACAGGTAGAATGAGTGACCCTCCAAAATGGCGTTGCTTCCTGAAGGGAGTTTCTAATAACCACCTTCTGATAACTCTGCTTCCTGCTTCCTATCATGACCTTAAGCTCCTGCTTGTGAAACGGGCAAATATTTCTGATGCCACAAATAAAGCTATTAGACTTATTCCTGGCACAGAGAACATTTTAGACTTGGACACAGAGACAAACACTACTGATCAGCCACAGGGGGGAGTGACATCAGAACAGCAAGTGTCCTTAGAGAGCAGCAACTCCTCCTTGACACATCTAACATCCCCAAGCCTTCCACCTCCAACCCCTACAAGCAGTCGGTCATCAACCATGTTTATGGAGAGTGGAGACAACATCACCCCAAGGGTCAGGTACCGTTCAGGACCAGTTCCTCCCACACACTCCCAGCCAGTACAGCAAATCATCTCAGACTCAATACGTGAACGAGCCAGTTCATTCCATGTAAGCAGGGATCGATGTAGTTCCTTTGGTCAGAGTGAGTCAGTGGCTGAGAGGAACAGAACTGGATCCATTGACTCACCCACTAAAGAGCCACAGTGTGATCCTCCCCCGGTGGCTTCACCCACAGACCATGGTAGGAAAATATACATATCCATGCCATCAAAGTCGCACTCGGGTGTCTTTGATACATCGAGCAAAAGCATGTCGACGGAGGCCATAAGAAGCGATGATAGTTGCCTTCCTCTACACCTCCGAGGCCAAGGGACTGTAAATGAATGTGAGGGTATCTGCAGAGTCCCTAGTGCTGATGAGAGCACGAGCGCCGTGCCAGCATCACCTTGTCACAAGCCAATATTTGGTGCAGTTATGCTTCCCATCTACATCTATGACTGCAAGTTGAGTAGTATTACCACACAGCTTGTCAACAGGTATGCATTTCTGTTTTTCCTTGTTTGATTATCCTTCACTAATTTCTTCTTTAGTCAGAGTTTCATTTGCATTTTGTTTACACTTCTTTCTCTCTTTCTTTGTGAAATTAACAGAATTGAATATTACTAAACTTGTAATTAAGATGTTCTTTGAAGTGAATGTATTTATTGTTGGTTCAGTGGCTTGAAATAGGTATGATGACTGTGTTAAAGTATATATATGTATATCTAAGCATTACATGTATGTATTAATATCTAAAATGAACTGCCAAAATTGAGTGAAATTTTCCCTTGAGAATATGAAATAATAGAATAGAGGTTGCCTTTCACGCACAGACTGTCAAATTGATAATCCTTTAATTAGAATTGTTCATATACTCTGAAGTTCACAGTGCTTAAGAGTCATAGATTCCAGTATAAAAGGAAATAGAATGTTGTAGTCTTATTATTGAATACCAAATTATAAAAGTTATTGTTTATTTCTACCACTGTACCTGTTGAAAAATAAAGTTTGAATTTTTTTTATCAGGTTCCTTTATCAAGATTTGTTTATCACAGAACTTCAATTTTTGACCTTTTTATTTTTATTTCACTCTGTATGGAAAATTGTAAGTGATTGCTCTATATAAATGATTTGTGGATGTTTTCTTTTTCCTTTAATCTTTATTGTATATGTCTTCAAATGTTTTATTTATCATTTACTTACTTATGTATGTCTCTGACATGTATATATTTGTTTATCAATATATGCACTTGTATATGTATGTAAACTTCTATGTCTCCTGATCTGCACTTCATAATGGGCCCAGAGAGGAGCGCTGCAATGTGGTTGGCAAGGACATCTATGTTGATTCCACATTTAAATTGGAATCGGATGTGGTAGAGGACACTGTGCCTCTAAAGGACGAACCCCTGCCTGCTTCTCTCACCATCCAGGAGGACCTCAAGCAGCCAAGTCCAGAACCACGATCCGAGGAGTCTGATGTTGGAGGTAGTAGTATTACTGGTGGTTGTAGTGGCGTACTGGATCACTTTGCATGACTGTTTTGTAACTACTGCATCTTTTTCCATTTTCTGTGGTGTAGCTAACGGTTTGGTTTCATACTTTTAGCTGATTCAAGCTGTCTCCGGGCCCATATGGAGGCAATAGAAGTATGTCACCTTCGAAGTTTTGTTCTTGGTGTTTTCCAAGCGCTTCAGAAAGACCTTATTGTCCATTCACATGACGTGCAAGCTGCTCTCGATCACTGCCATGAATCAGTCATGGAAATTGAAATTACTCACTTTCTTCAAGTAAGTTTTTCTTTGATTGCAGTATGGTTAGGAGCTTTGACTTAAAGTTAGATAGATATAGGTATATCATTTAGATACAGATAGATGAATGATTATAGATGAAGATAAATAAATATATAGAAATGTATGAATTGCCTTCTATGAACGGTTTAGGGTATGTTGTCAAAATGTTCCACTTTACTGCAAATTGTGTTTATTGAATCAAACTGCTCTCATCATTCTGACCAGGCAGGCAGACATATGTTATACTAAGTCTTCTTTCTTCTTCTCTTTCTTTCTTTCTTTTTTTTTTATCCCCAAAACTGTTTATGAAGAATCATGTATGGTAATTGACAGACTATATGTGGGCATCTTCGAGACTTCCGTCTGCGCATGAATTTGGAGCAGATGCATCAGTGTCGGCCTGAATCAGTTTTAGTATCAGAAGCAGATGATGCAAATCAGTCTAGTAATGTGAAGGTAAATGGTGGAAGAATTTATACTTAGGACAAAGTCCAAATAATGTTGCATATTACATGAATAGTATTTATGAGTTCTGTTAAAGTAAAATAAATAAAGGAACAAAACTCTTTCAGGACATGAAGAAGGAGAGCCAAGATCCACCATTTTCACCTGTGCCATCGAGTACGAAAATTAGCAGTGGCAGCAGTCGCAGCAATAAATTCCCCCTCTCCCTTTTGAAGCTCCACCTTCCATGCCGTGACTTGCAGCAACTCCATACGAGCATTAAAGAGAGATTCACAACCATTCTTCAGGGTTCCTTCCGGCCAGTCCCGTCACTCCCAGAGTATTATTATTTTTCTCCTCGCACTCTTCATCACTCAAGTGAGGTATGTGAAATTAGAAGTAGATTTCAAATACAGGGATCATTATGTAATATAAGGACTAATTATATATGTATATATTTTTTTATGCAATAGATTGTTGAACTAGTATATGATTCATGAAGTGCCTCTATAGCATGAATGGTGCTAGTGATGGATTAGAATGACAGTGTTAGCAATTGTAAAAGAATTCAACTTCTCATATTACAAAGAACATTGATATAGACTGTTGGCAATAATAGGGATATTTTGGTGTGGTAAGAAATTTTTGGAGTAAAGACATACCTAATGCAAGAATGATGCTTTTACATATGTTTCAGTAGATTATTAGATTTGCACTGGAAAGCCACAAACAATTAAGCAGAAGTTTAGTAAAATATTTATGTGATCACGTCATTCATTTCATGTGAAGGTGCTTTGAAATCAGGGAATATATAAATGCAATTTATATTTCAGAAAAAATGTTAATGTAGAACTTTATTTATTAATTTGTTCTTGAATATTATGGTTATATGATGGTAGTCAAAAGGAAACTTAAGGAATCATTAACTAAGGAATATTGTATTATTCATACTAATGATGACAGTATTGTAAAGGACAAATACATTTACAAAATGTAGTAAAATTATGTTAGAACCTAGACTTAGAAAAAGCTGTATATAAGAATGAGTAACTTCACACATTTTGATGAAATCTTCATCAAAATTTCCCATTCAACTATTATTCTAGCATTCAGCATATTTATTTTGTCCCCCTCCTCATCCAGTTGGTCAGTTAATTTGTCCTATTGATTTGGCAAGTCACCATTCATAAATATGTTAGTTATTATTCTGTGTGTGTTATCATGTCTACTTGCAGTTCTTTATGTTTGTTTAAATGCTTTTAGCACAGTTGCCACAGCATCTTGACACCAGACTGGAGAGACAGAAAAAAATATTTATAACTAATATGTGTGAAGCATTACTTATTATATGCTTCAACTCTGTTGTTATTATTATTATAGTTGTTATTATTGTATTATTATTTTTCATGTGGTATTATTACTGTTAATATTGTTATTATTATTGTTGTTATTATTATTATTATTATTATTATTATTATTATTATTATTGATATTGTTATTGTTACTATTATTTTTTTTTTTTTATTAATATTATTATTATTATTACTATTATTTCCATTATTACCATTATTACCATTATTACTATCATTAACCCTCTTACTCATGCAATGTAATTATTTGTGTTATTTATTAGGGTTCTGATATGTGGTGCTGATACACGTAATTCATCAAACACTAAATGTAGTTCAAAATGTAAAATAATTAAATTGTTGATAGAAGACCCAATGCTGTTTCAAGTTATTCAGTAGGTCAGCAGTTTCTCATGACTCATGTGCATGTTAGCAGCCCCCAGTAGCAGGTTTTACTTGATGATAACCTGGATAGTGAGAAGGGGAATAAATCACACAAAAAAAATACTTGAAACTTGGCATGCATGAGAGGGTTTTTATTATTATTATTATTATTACAAATTATAGTTCTTGCTGATTGTTTGTGACTTATGTTCATTTTCATGTACATTTTTTGAGGTGCTCAATATGTTTCATCTTATCATAATTATTATTTTTTTTTTTACAACTGTGATACATAATGCTTTAAGGAATACTTCATGATCATGGTCTTAAAAAGAAGGTAATATGATGAAGTCCTATTTATATCCCCAAGTAACAAATTGTGTACTCACCAAATTGGATATTCTGTTATGAGTAAGAATAACATTTTATTGGGAGACATATGTGTAAACTCTTTTTCACTTCTGACTGGTGGTACAGGGAACACCAGTTGGGGAGTTCATCTATGTCTCTGGCCAGGACCTTGAACACTGGGACCAGGTTAGAAGTGAATCCTTGTGTGTAATTTTGTGTCACCCATCCCAAAGGAGGGCCAGAGAAGTCCGTAGAAGCTTTCCCTCAACACCGCATGTTGTTCCTAAGCTACTATTGCATATTTTGAGAGGAATTTTATCTCTTTTTTTTTCGTGGAGGAGTGACGCTCACTTGTTTGTGGAAGGTTGTCTTGTATAGTAGGCCCTGTAATGCATTCGCAGCATTAATTGTAAAGTAACATTTTGTCTGAAAATGTAATTTGCTGAAATTGATGTGAGCAATAGTTGACTAACTAGGAACTATATGAAAAAAGTAAGAATTTGCATTTGATATCAGGAATAATGTTTCTGTGTTTCATTATTTATTTAGTTTTGCTCCAGAAAAAAGTTTCATGTTTCACTTTAAGAAGTGAACAAAAAGCAAAGTACTTAAAAATAGTTAGAAGGATATTTCTTATTATAGCTTTGCATGTGGGACTACTAATGATTCTATAGTTTTAAATTACAGGACCTGAGAGCTTTACTCACATATATATGTAGAAGTGTTTGTATGTGCTCATCTATACATGATATGAGATTCATTTGAGCTGTTCTAACAATACATATTGAGTTTGTGTTTAACTGTTAGTCTGTATTTTCTGTTGCTAAAAGTGATGTGAAGAGTGAAAGTCATGTAGGTTTTAGTTTTAGTTTTAGTTTTAGTTTTTTTTCATGTAATGACAGGAGAGTTTGGGGTTAGACATTTTATGAATCGTTAGTGAAGATTTTATGAAGAGGATAGTCACATAAGAGTGCTGACAAAATTGTATTTGAAGACATCAGACTATTTATGAACTTTAGATGCCTAGATATCCATTTGTCACATGTATTATCATCAAAGAGTATCTAGTAATGCCTTTATATAATCTGTATTTTTTTTTTTTTTTTTTTTTTTTGTCACTGTAGCACTCTTAGATATATATATATTTTTTTAGATAAGTTTTACTTCACTACCATGTAATTCATAGTTTTGTCTGTGATTTGTAAAAGTGTTTTCCATTATTTTAACTGTGTTTCCTGTTTTAGGCATAGTAAGAAAAAATATCTAGCATTCATATTTTTTATTGTGTATATTATTTAACCCATTCACTGTGAAGTGTGCATGTGAGCGTGCGCTCGTGTGTGCATGCATGTGTGTGTGTGCATGTGTGCTGATGTAGGTGACAAGTAGCCCATGACTGAAGTCCCTTTGGTACAGTTAATTAAAGCAGTTTATTGTGTCTTTGCTAGGAATTCATTTGAGTTGTTCTGGTCTCTGGTGCTATTACTCAGAGCAGTGTAATACACCTGTGATTGTTGCAATCCCTTCTCGAAAGGGTGTGTGTGCGTGCGTGTGTTTGTTTATGTAGTTGTGACAAAAAAATCAGGATCAGTTTTAGACCATGTAGGATCATTACCGAGGATCGAAGCACAGAGAAAGAATAATTGCGGGTCTAGCAAGTTAAATTCTGTAAGTGGATGGTGAAATCTGATGATTTTAATTCTCAGTTATGTGGCGCAATTGCCCTCCAAAGATATGTCACACTAACACTCACAGTCACACTAACACTCACAGTCACACTAACACTCACAGTCACACTAACACTCACAGTCACACTAACACTCACAGTCACACTAACACTCACAGTCACACTAACACTCACAGTCACACTAACACTCACAGTCACACTAACACTCACAGTCACACTAACACTCACAGTCACACTAACACTCACAGTCACACTAACACTCACAGTCACACTAACACTCACAGTCACACTAACACTCACAGTCACACTAACACTCACAGTCACACTAACACTCACAGTCACACTAACACTCACAGTCACACTAACACTCACAGTCACACTAACACTCACAGTCACACTAACACTCACAGTCACACTAACACTCACAGTCACACTAACACTCACAGTCACACTAACACTCACAGTCACACTAACACTCACAGTCACACTAACACTCACAGTCACACTAACACTCACAGTCACACTAACACTCACAGTCACACTAACACTCACAGTCACACTAACACTCACAGTCACACTAACACTCACAGTCACACTAACACTCACAGTCACACTAACACTCACAGTCACACTAACACTCACAGTCACACTAACACTCACAGTCACACTAACACTCACAGTCACACTAACACTCACAGTCACACTAACACTCACAGTCACACTAACACTCACAGTCACACTAACACTCACAGTCACACTAACACTCACAGTCACACTAACACTCACAGTCACACTAACACTCACAGTCACACTAACACTCACAGTCACACTAACACTCACAGTCACACTAACACTCACAGTCACACTAACACTCACAGTCACACTAACACTCACAGTCACACTAACACTCACAGTCACACTAACACTCACAGTCACACTAACACTCACAGTCACACTAACACTCACAGTCACACTAACACTCACAGTCACACTAACACTCACAGTCACACTAACACTCACAGTCACACTAACACTCACAGTCACACTAACACTCACAGTCACACTAACACTCACAGTCACACTAACACTCACAGTCACACTAACACTCACAGTCACACTAACACTCACAGTCACACTAACACTCACAGTCACACTAACACTCACAGTCACACTAACACTCACAGTCACACTAACACTCACAGTCACACTAACACTCACAGTCACACTAACACTCACAGTCACACTAACACTCACAGTCACACTAACACTCACAGTCACACTAACACTCACAGTCACACTAACACTCACAGTCACACTAACACTCACAGTCACACTAACACTCACAGTCACACTAACACTCACAGTCACACTAACACTCACAGTCACACTAACACTCACAGTCACACTAACACTCACAGTCACACTAACACTCACAGTCACACTAACACTCACAGTCACACTAACACTCACAGTCACACTAACACTCACAGTCACACTAACACTCACAGTCACACTAACACTCACAGTCACACTAACACTCACAGTCACACTAACACTCACAGTCACACTAACACTCACAGTCACACTAACACTCACAGTCACACTAACACTCACAGTCACACTAACACTCACAGTCACACTAACACTCACAGTCACACTAACACTCACAGTCACACTAACACTCACAGTCACACTAACACTCACAGTCACACTAACACTCACAGTCACACTAACACTCACAGTCACACTAACACTCACAGTCACACTAACACTCACAGTCACACTAACACTCACAGTCACACTAACACTCACAGTCACACTAACACTCACAGTCACACTAACACTCACAGTCACACTAACACTCACAGTCACACTAACACTCACAGTCACACTAACACTCACAGTCACACTAACACTCACAGTCACACTAACACTCACAGTCACACTAACACTCACAGTCACACTAACACTCACAGTCACACTAACACTCACAGTCACACTAACACTCACAGTCACACTAACACTCACAGTCACACTAACACTCACAGTCACACTAACACTCACAGTCACACTAACACTCACAGTCACACTAACACTCACAGTCACACTAACACTCACAGTCACACTAACACTCACAGTCACACTAACACTCACAGTCACACTAACACTCACAGTCACACTAACACTCACAGTCACACTAACACTCACAGTCACACTAACACTCACAGTCACACTAACACTCACAGTCACACTAACACTCACAGTCACACTAACACTCACAGTCACACTAACACTCACAGTCACACTAACACTCACAGTCACACTAACACTCACAGTCACACTAACACTCACAGTCACACTAACACTCACAGTCACACTAACACTCACAGTCACACTAACACTCACAGTCACACTAACACTCACAGTCACACTAACACTCACAGTCACACTAACACTCACAGTCACACTAACACTCACAGTCACACTAACACTCACAGTCACACTAACACTCACAGTCACACTAACACTCACAGTCACACTAACACTCACAGTCACACTAACACTCACAGTCACACTAACACTCACAGTCACACTAACACTCACAGTCACACTAACACTCACAGTCACACTAACACTCACAGTCACACTAACACTCACAGTCACACTAACACTCACAGTCACACTAACACTCACAGTCACACTAACACTCACAGTCACACTAACACTCACAGTCACACTAACACTCACAGTCACACTAACACTCACAGTCACACTAACACTCACAGTCACACTAACACTCACAGTCACACTAACACTCACAGTCACACTAACACTCACAGTCACACTAACACTCACAGTCACACTAACACTCACAGTCACACTAACACTCACAGTCACACTAACACTCACAGTCACACTAACACTCACAGTCACACTAACACTCACAGTCACACTAACACTCACAGTCACACTAACACTCACAGTCACACTAACACTCACAGTCACACTAACACTCACAGTCACACTAACACTCACAGTCACACTAACACTCACAGTCACACTAACACTCACAGTCACACTAACACTCACAGTCACACTAACACTCACAGTCACACTAACACTCACAGTCACACTAACACTCACAGTCACACTAACACTCACAGTCACACTAACACTCACAGTCACACTAACACTCACAGTCACATCTACACAACACCTCTTAACCCCCACATACACATGTCGAAGCACACAAAGTTGCTGATATCTTGTCTCAAACAGCATTCCATGCTCAGGCATATAGTACATTCAGAGATGTACTCCTCGATACTTCAAGCATGGTGTCTGAACCCCTTCTTGCTATGAGTAATAAAGTGCCCAACCTTACAGGCTCAGCTTGACCTGACGAAGCATCGAAAATTGCGAAGAGTATCTGTCAGCAAGGTACTCCATTATAAGTATTTGTGCAGTAACCTCAGATTAATTTCAAAGAATATATGCTTTGCATGTTTAGTTTTTTATATATTAATTCATATCTCTTGGTTGAATGGTAGTAGTTAAAATATATTGTACTTGGTCGTAAATATTTATTTTTAAATTTTCACGACGGTGATCTGAGGGTAATGTACATAATATACTTATTGACAAGTATGCATGTATCTTATGTAGAAGCAGCAGCCTGTGTACTCTAACATAGCCTTTTTGAAATATTAATATCCCTTCATACTGTTTATTGGTCTCTACTTTGTTACTTATGAATGTTTTCTTTATTATTAGTATAACTTTAATAGGAAAAGATTTCACTCTAGGTATCTCAGTAGTCCTGTATCTATTTCTGTTTTCATACTTAAGAATTCTTAGATTATATTTGTCTTTCTTTTTGAAACAAGATTCTTGAGCCTTTAGGAAAAAGTGTGACTTCGAGGCTACGGCATCTCTCATCTGCTACATCCCATGATGAATTTTCCTTGATATTCGCATCCTTATTGGCATTTGCATGTCATCATTATGATCTGTGCTTTGGTGGGATGACCATGTTATGAAGTTATTGGTGCATATAGGTTGTATGAATTCATTGATGCATGAGGGTGTATGAAGGGTTTGCTGTGTAAGTAAAGGCAGTATGCATTATACAACTTGCAAAATGCAGCATTATTGTTTTTCTACACTAATTTTCTTTTTTTTTTTTTAAATTCTTTTCTTTGCTGCCTACTTTTGTAATTAATAGACCCTTGGTGTAAAAAGCTTTGTAATATCAAAATATATGGTGTTTGCTTTTCATGTTTTTGCTCTAAAGAATTTAACAGTAACTATCTTCCATTTTTTTTTTAGATTTAACACTATATTGTTCATATGTTCATGGATTTGTTATATGTATACATCCATATTTATGCATTTTATGAATATTAAATCTTAATATTTTCAAAAAACTTGAGAGAAATTCATCCATTTGCTTCTTGTCTATTGTTATCATACAGAAAAAAGTTCAAAGGATTGTGATCATAAAAATTATTTGCACGATTTCAGAAGTCGGATGTATTTACTGAAGGCGAAGAGGAACTGGAAGATGAGACAACTGTAAATGGTGCAGAGGAAGACGACGATGATGATGATGATGAAGTTGGGGAAGAGGAAGAAGACCACGACAAGAGCATAGAGTTTAGATCAGAAGTAGGAAGCAGCGGTAAGGAGGGAATCAGACGCAGAAGGTTTCTGTGACCTGCTGTGGTTTGTTTGTGGTTGGACTTAACCTAGTGCTTGTATAAATGTGGGTGGATAGATTATTTATAAAGCTGTTTTTATTTGTATTGTGTGCGTATATGTATGTATGCATTTATGTGTGTATGAAAGTGTACATAAGTGTTTTAACTACATTTGGAAACCTCATTTGAAGTGTTAATGACACTATTTATTTTTTTAGTTTATCGCCGTCTGCACAGCCAGTTGACAGCTTTTGAGGGTGATGAAGATAAGACCTCTGTCATTAGCGAGCGAGATGAGGACCTGAGCACAGTGCCAGACCACATGGATCTGGGCGACGGGCCAATACCACCTCTCTTTCTTCACCTTACCTGCACAGTGTATCTGGCGGGTCATGTCCAGTCTACCATCTCGGTTAAATGTCTCCCAACATGCTTAGGTGAATGTGACTTCCATTATACTTTTCCTTGAATACTGTACCGGTGAATATTTAAAAAACCTACGGATATTTTTGAAACTTGAAACCGGACAGACAGATATTACATTTAATTACATTTGATTAAGCCTATGGTACAACCATAGGCTGATTGCACAAATGTTTATAGAATGCATCTTACTGTATTTTATTTTTCCCAATGGATAGGCTGTTTGATTATGCCTAATGTCTCATTCGCTTCCCTTTAGATGAAGTTGTCCGCTGCCTGGGTAGCAGTGAAGTGGATTTATCATCAGTGACCATGACCTTGGATGTGCTCTGTATGACTCTTCCCCCTGCCCTAGCGACCACAGACACAAGTGAAACTGTTGCATCGTTACTGGATCTGAGGTCCAATCGCACCACCAGCTTCTGCTCAACGGCTTCACCACAACTAAGGAGAGGAAGAACGATATCGGAATCAACCTGCGCATCCATGACCGATGTAGATGAGTCGTAAGTGTGATTTTTGTAGTGAGAATGGCTCTGGGTTGTATGCCTGTGCTAGAAAATTTTTATGTGTTATACTTTGTTTGTAATATTTTGTCATACAGTGGGTCATCTAAAAATATACTCTTTACCTGACGTTATTCAGGTATATTGAAGATGAGGATCAACTTGCACACCTGCCAAACAGCCAGTATCAGGCCATTGTAACAACAGTAGATGAGGTAAGAATATGGAAATGTTTAGCAAATATAGATGGTAGATATAGTTATTGTGCAGATCACTTATATTATATCTTCTTCTAAGTTTTTGGGATATAAGGCTGGTATTCAACAATTTTTATACTCAGGTTTATGTGGTATGCAAAGTGAAAGACGGTAGAAATAATTTTACCTGTCAATTTTATCCATCAGTGTTGATATAAGAAAAATATGACTGTACTTAATATTGCATGGAGTTAGGTTAGAGACACTTCCTTAACAAAAATATGCTCTTGCAGATTAAATGGCTGCTCCGTGATGAAATAGCATCATCTATGTTGCATAGTTATCCACTCACAGAGCAGATGCTGGACATGGTGGCGGCACATGTTGAGAGCTCACAGAAGCCTAGAAACTGCATATCAGAATCAATTGCCTTGAACTTTGTGTGTGGTATGGAGCAGAGCAAGGATAAGTTCATGCAGGTACAAGAAGGTTTTCATATGTGTGAACAAAATTATTGTTAGATTCATTACAAGAATGAAAGTCTTCATAGTTCCTATATCCATTTTATCCTGGAATATACATACAGTACAAATGTATGTTTTCATATACATGACTGGGAAATCTGACGCATTTCAGGAATTTGGAAGACTGAGTGTTAATGGTCACCACCTACAGCAGGAAGGAACTCTGTATTACTTAGTTCAAGACAAGACACAAATAAGAAGGCGGCACTTCTCATCTTTGGTGCCACCTCTAGGCTTCAAGAATCAGTTTCTCATTGTGAGGTAAATCTAACAGTATTTCACCTTTTGCACTGTGGTGTAGGTCTAACGATAATTTATCTTTTACGTTTATTTTAGGGCAATCAGAGGATCAGAAAAAATTGAGGAATTAGTATAATAGACTACTGTTGCTATTAATGAAGTTATTATTATTTGATT
Organism: Penaeus chinensis; assembly: GCF_019202785.1. Classification (NCBI taxonomy): domain Eukaryota; kingdom Metazoa; phylum Arthropoda; class Malacostraca; order Decapoda; family Penaeidae; genus Penaeus; species Penaeus chinensis. The sequence continues at coordinate 14,259,555 of NC_061832.1, forward strand.
ATGTATTTTTAGAAAATATTTGTTATAATTCTTATGATATAATCTGACTCTTTTTTTTCAACAGACCACATCCTCATGCAGATGACACAGCTCAGTTGAGGCAAATGGAGAATGTATGTCAGATGAATAAAGTCAGTCTGTCATCACCAGATGTGCTCAAAAGTCCTCCAACCAAAATGCAGGCAGCAAAAGTTTCATTTGATACTGAATGTAAGGAATTATTTGAAAATATTGATAAATGTCGATCTAATTCCTGTTAATGATTAGTTAAAAGTTTGTTTAGTATATCTGTCTTCCAGGTCCGGCACTTTAGATTGCTAATTTACAAACTAAATTAGGACTCCCAAATGATGATTGAGGATTATGCAAAATAGGCAGTGCACCAGACTGTTCTTCATTTTCATATCTAGTTTTTATGTTTTTATGGTCCCTGTTGGTTACCATTTTTTTTTTTCTTTCTTTCTTTCTTTCTTTTTTTTTCTTTTTTTTTTCCTTTTTGTACTCCCATCCCCTTTGTTTGTCAATTTTGATCTGCTTTCATACCAGACCTGAAGGGACCAGATAAAGGAGGCATTTGTTAGAGGGATTTTTTTTTTTTTTTTTTTATTATTATTATTATTATTATTATTATTATTATTATTATTATTATTATTATTATTATTATTATTATTATTATTATTATTATTATTATTATTATTCTGTCCAAGACATATGATATCAGTTTTTCCTCCATTCACAAGGGGCTCTGTTCTGGCTGTTACCTACAGGTTTAAGCTTTTAATTATTCTTATCTTGTTGAAGCAGAGGAAGGGTTGGGAATTGAAGGATAGCCAAAATAGAATTTCTTTTATTTTTGTTTACCTTGGTTCCTGGATGTACTAATTGCCTTGGTTGCAAAGGCTGCTCAGTTGATGTGTATGATTAGGTAGTCACGCAGATATCATTGTAGCCTTCACACCAAAACTCTTGGACAGAAAAAGAGCATATTCAGTACAAATGTCTCAAAATATGGTTATCTATCTATTTATATCTATTTATCTGTAATCTGACTGTATGTATCTACAGATCTCTATATCTCTATGCACCTGTATATCTATATATATCTTTGTCTTTATATCTATGTATCAATTATTATGTGTTTATCATTGAGTTGTTTGTGTAATTATATAATTTATTTTGGCAGCACTTTTAGGGGAAGGTGAAAGCAGTTTACGAGCAGACGGGTCAGAGAAAGAGAAATGGGTTCGGCGGAGAGAGAGGAAGGAGAGAAGAGACTCAGAAAGAAGGGGATCCGTTAACTCTTCAGACTCAGACTCAGGTATAGATTCATAAGCAAATTACCAATACAGGAAAAAATGAGATAAAGGTAACACATTTAGAAGGAGAAAAAAATATGTCAACCATTGATTAGTAAGGTTATGGTTATTGGAAAGACCTCATTAGAGAACAGAATTTTTTGTCTGATTTTGAAGATTTGGATATATTTGTGAGTAGTTTGAGAATCTTGTAAAATTTGTGGATTATTTCAAATGATTAATAATAATAAAAAAAAATAGTTGAATGGTAATGTTAATGATTTTATAGATTGTTATTCTTGTTTCTTTATTTCCTGGAATCACGTAGTCCTAACTCAAGGTTGGTTCTTTATTTTGATTTGCCAGATGATAACCACATGAGAGGTAATTTTTCACGAGAATCTTCACACCAGCCATCTGATATAAGAGTCCGTTCCTATGAGTCTCCAAAGAAGAGTATTATCCTACCTGCTGATTTATCGGTATCCAAATTAGAAGAAGTTATAAGTAAAGATAAGGAGGTCCCTGGCAAGCAACCAGAGAGCACAGCTGTAGCGATCACAGAGACCAGAACTGTAAAACGGCAGGATGCTTTACCATCGGAAGATTCAGAATATTCGCTCCCACAGCAGAAAGATAAGGAAACAGGAGAGGAAATCAACATTTATAGCATGGATAATGCACCTTTGGAAGAGCAAACTGCTAGTTCACTTAGCATGCCAAAAGACACTCAGATTTCAGACTTAGCTGGTCTCTCTGAGGAAACAGCAAAGCCAATAGTAATAAGTGACCTAATTGAAGTTAAAGGTGAAGCCCCCAAAGAGGAGGTTAGCGAGTCCCTCAAGGAAATTTCCAAATCAGAAGGTGGCGGTCAATCAAATACAGAATTATGTAGCGAAACCAAGATGGCAAGTGAAGAAGCAGTTGCACATGAAGTATTAGGGAGGTCCAACAGTATGGTTTCTCAAGACACTACATCTGCAGCTACTGAGAAGCCATTCAAAGACGGAGCTCATCGACTGTCCTTGCCTCTCAACGAGCTTATTAGGTGAGTGATTGGACATATTGATTGAATTTTGTTGATTTTCAATGTTAACAAGGCTTTAATACTTTATAAATCATATTTTTGCTTTATTTTAGATTGCAAATGTTATTTTTACAAATTAGGGACCTTTTTAAGCATTGACATTTAATATAATATAGTCATTATAAAGAGCAGATGAGTTTATAAACAACAAGCCTCAGTCATTTGATATTTTCAACTTGTTTAAAGTGAGTGAAGACCAAAACATGAAGTGGAAATATATGCATATTTTTTATATATTTATTATTATAAATTATTATCTCTATAAGAGCCCTTCCTTGTAAGTGATTGAAAGAATAAGTTAAATTAACCGAGAGAAAAGAAGTAAACTGCTCTTTCCCCAAAGTCTACATCACAAATGAACCATTTTCTTATGGTGACTGCAGGTGTGGTTCCGAAAGCATTCCCCGGCCTCAGGCATCGGCAGAAGTGATTCGAAAATCTGCAAGCACAGATAACTTTGTCCCAAATGTGACGGAGGCAGCAGTGGAACAGCTGAGAGGCTCATCAAACAGTGTGATGAATACCAGTGGAAGGTGTGACTATTATATGATGACTTTTAATAATTTGTGCTTTTAATGTTAATGGAATGCATTCATGATAAGTTGCTACTGCAGGTGCTCAAATAGTATTATTAGATATAACTTCTATGAGTTCTTACTTATTCTACTACATTTATATCAGTACAGAACATTGTATCCAGATCCTTAAAGGACTGTTTTGTAAATTTGATATAAGTTTACTTGTATAGCTAAATGCAGTAACAGGAATACCCATAAAATTCTTAATTTTTTTGTTTCAGTGAAATATAAGAATTTCTCTACTTTTTTTTTATTTACTTACCTTTGATTTTTAAAATTCCTCCATAAATTGTTCCAGTTACTGCTAAAGTGATATGATATAACAGTGAAAATAATTTGCATTCTGATAGATAATCAGGAAGGAGATGGGTCAGCCTTGAAGTGCAAGGGGATCAGTGCCCTATAGACAGGAGACAACTTACTGGACCTGATATTTTGTTCCTTTCCTTTAATACTATTCTTGGAATTTTCAGTAGCTGTGGTTTGTGGGCAGAGCTGTTCAAAAGTCGCCACAATTCTGCAGAGCTTATGAAAAGTCGGCATAATTCAGGGGCAAGTGCAGATCTACTGAAAAGCAGGCACAGCTCAGGTAACTTATACATTTATTTGATAGATATTTCAGAAAGCATTAATCAAGCCACAATAATTTTTAGAATGGTCGGAGCACAAGTTCTAAGAATTGTAAAACAGTATGTATTACTTTTGCATTAGAAATTTATTAGCAATTGTTTAATAAAGTATGTACCCCATGATTAGATATTACACCCCCAAATTTTCTAAATCAAATCCCGATCTTTCTTAGGAGCTGGAGGTGAGCTTATGAAAAGCCGCCACAACTCAGGGACTGGCTCTGTTCCTGGTGGTCATTATTCTGACGTATCAAGTCTGCTGGAGTCTGGACAGACAACAGAGGATGGGTGTGAGGGAGACATAAGTGATTCTGACAATGACTGCTGTGACTGGCTACAGGACTTTGAGTCAGTGAGGCCTTTCCTGCCGGAGTTTTGGCTGATCTTAAGGGTTTCCAAAGACAGAGTGGATACATTTTTCCATTGCAGGTAAATAAGGTTTCCATTTCAAATGCTGTCTGCAAATATGTGGCTTATAGTGAGATTTGTGTAACATTAAAGATATTGTAGAGGTAAGAGGCCATTTATCAAAAGACAAAAGTTGCAAGATTAATGTCTGAACTATTGCTGTAGATGATGTGCAACCCTTACCATATTTTTTCTAAGGACCGAGGCAGAGATGGCTCGTTGGCGTGGTGTTCAAGCAGAAGTTGTGCGAAGTGTTCGGAATCTTGTTAAGATTGTCAACCAGACATTGTTGCTACAAGATCTGCATAATACGCGCATGTGTAACCGTCTCCTTGAACCAGAAACATGTGATGATATCTGGCGGCATGAAGAATCAAAGGGGCGGGGGATAGATGGTGAGATAAAGTTTTGATCTTACTTTAGTAGAAAGTGTTTATATAGATATGCACAGATTTTCAAGAGGTAATTAACAGAGAAAGAAGTAGAACAAATTACATTACTTTAAGTTTTCTTGAGTTTGATATTAGTTTTATGAAAGACATTGACTGTACCCAACATTTCATGGCCAAAGAAGTTAGTATAAATTGTAACATTTCATTGCCGAAAAGAAGTTGATTGACCCAACATTTCAGATGGAGATCCTGACACTCGAGGTTATCTAGAAGCAGCTCTAAAGTTTAAAGCAGGAGCATTTGCTTGTCAAGTAGTTTGGGAAACCCATTTTGAACTGCATCCAAAAGTGAAGTTGGGTGCTGGGAAGGTCTGCAGCAAAGGTATTCAAGCCCTCCGGACTATCCTCAACCCATTCTCAGTCAACAACCGCAAGAATATGTTTGTGTACGAGGACAGTTCAGGGAATGGATCAAATGTCTTCTACTTAAGGTAAGACAGGAAAATATGTTAGTGAGTCTGGACAACTTGCAAACACAAGAGGTACAGTTAACATAATTTAACTAAATCTTCCATCAGCATTACATATAATTTGAAATTGCTGAATATTTAATTAAAATGTATCAGTTACTCATATTGTGAAGTTATCCTTTTTCATTTATATCTTTACTACATTTATCATGTAAGTTCAGCTTTTAGGCATATGGAATTTGATATGACTTAGTGATGCACAGGTTTATCAACAAAAAGAAAGGCAAAAAATAAAAAGTGTAAAGAAAAGATAAGATACTGATATCTCATAAATTGTTGTTATAATTATAATATAAAGTCAGTTTAATTAGCTTATTGAAAATCAAAGTACATTTTTTTTTCTTTTCTTTTTTCTTTCCTTCTTTCTTTCTTTCTTATGCTGATCCAAAAATCTACTTCAGACTGAATGAACAGCAATCTGTATCAGTCTCGCCTCAAGTGGACGGCCGACGGGATGACTGTGGCTTGTCCCGTAGTTCATCTGCTGTGTCCCTTGGGAAACGAGGCAGCCGGGAGGATGACTCATTAAGCCTCAAGAATGTGGGCACATCTCAGCCATATGTAAGAATCTCCCTCTCTTGGTTATAGGATATAGGATTTTTAGGATTACTAATCATCTCGGGTGGTTTGGTTTGCCCTCGAGGATATCAAGGATACTAAGTTTCAGAATTCCAAGGATACAATATTAATGAAAAGTATTTTTGGGGATGCTAAATTCAATTCAGGGATTTCAGGGGTACAGAATTCAATTGCAATTTAGGATGTAGTTTTCAGTATTTGCTGTCATCTATTTTTAGAAGGTCTGGTTTTCTATAAGTGTTCCTCCACAGGAACTGCGTCCACGTGTGAGCTCATTTGGAGAGAAAGATGTGATCATGGAGGGTGTCCCGTCCACTCCTGCTCAGCGCAAACGCAACCACTACATAGTTCTGACAGTGCATGGCATTGCGGAGCCAGGTAAGCTGCTTCACTTGCAGAAGTTTGTTTGTCATATATCTACCTGTTTATATACAACGGAGTAGATTCCTCTTACATATTTCTAAAGTTTCTGTCTGGTAAGGATATGGTTTAGAGTGTCAAAAGGTGAGCTGTCTTTGGGATTTACTTGCTAGGATTGAAAGGATGTGCTAACAGAAACCTTTCAAAAAGATGTAAAAGGAATTGTAACAGAAAAAGTACAAAGAGCTATTCTTATTAATCTTTTTCCTTCTCCTCCCCCTCCTCCTCATCCTCCTCCTGCTTTTTCTTCTCTTCTTTTCTTCTTTCTCACTCCTTCTCCCTCTATAAAATCTTTAATTACATTTGAATTTAAATTATTTATATTTAAATTGTTCCAGGCCCTGCAATCAAGGAGGAACTGGTGCGGATGCTGCAGAACCGCCTGGATGAGGCCGTGGTGGAGGCCATCTGCATCATGCTGTGGAGCAACCCTCAGCACAAACTTACACCGGAAGACGTTCATTTTATACAGCCTCCCTATCAGCCACCAAAGACAGTGCTGAGGTAGCTTCCTTTCTGAATTTGCAGTGGGAATTGATGTTCATGGTTTGGGCTTTCTCAAAGAATGCAACATGGTTTCTTTATACTGTTTAGTTACCTTTTCTTTTAATTCATTCATACAAAGATCAAATCTATGTTGTTGTTTTTAAATGCAGATGTGCACTTGAAGACAATTAGATTATGAGTGATGATGTCTTGATGCATTGGTAATACTAATTATTTGATTTTTGTTAGGCTTATGATAATTATCATTTTTCAGCCAGTCATCAACAACTTATCAAGTGTATCTTTGCCTCAGTAAAAGAAAATGAATTTGGCCTTGGAATAATAATAAGAAATTGCTATTTTTCTCACTCTGTTTAGTTTTCTTCTTGAATTCAGTTTTTTGATAGCAAGTAAATAAACATTTAATGTAAATCCTAAGCTAAATCTGTTATTTTTCTTTTTGTAATCACTTTATTTCTTTATTGGCAGGTTTACTGTCAGTGCTAATGCTCTTCCTTACCTGCAAGCTGTTGGTTACTATCTGCGGCAGAATATGTTGTCCTGCAGCTTCATTCATCCCAAATTTGCAGATAATCGGCCAGAGCATCATTTTCAGGTATATACTAGTATGACTGCTGCTTGATATTTAATATTCTGGTCCCTATAGGTCTGGTGTAGAGGTTATAGTAGTCGTTATCATTTTTTTTATTAGCTGTTAATTTTTTTTTTAACTGAATTGCATCTGTTGCTGTATGGAGTACCAGTGAAAATTTACTTATACTTCCAAGAAAAAGAAAATAAATACATATGATAGAAATTATTATAAATGAAAACACTTCCACCTATGCCATAAAGTTAAGTTTTATGTGGTTTATCTCTTTTTCTCTGTAGGACTTTTCAGCAACAGACCAAGAGATGTCTAGTGAACCCAACATCTTCCTCTTTGTGAGACCAAGAATGTCAGCTGCAAAGGGCATAGCTTGTATAGCTTTCTCCATTGTTGATGGGAGCAGCAACACCGTACAGCACATCAGGTTAGTTTTTATTCCATGTTATATGAGAGATGGAGCAACACCTCTTAAGATCTGTTAACAATACCATTAATTAAGTGGTCATGTTAATTTCATATTATTTTTCTAGCATGGGTTTACTTAGAAAATTTTCTTAACCCAATGGCGACGGGTCACGCCTATAGGCGTCATAACAATAAGCCCAAAATGTGGCGTGCGGCTGTCCGCCGCGGCAGCGCGCCAAAGTGCCCCGAGGCAATGATTGGGCTTGATGTACCGAATTCACGCGCTCAGAGTTGGCGCGTTGCCGCAGTTCGCCAGAGCGTAGAGTTTTTTTTTATTTTCTATACCCGTCGCCAATGGGTTAAAGATCTGGTCCTTCACCTTAGAAACTAATTTGTGATTGGCTAATGTAGCAGTATCCTTTGAGGAAGTTCCCAGATCAATTAGTAGCTATTACCTATCTTTGCTTTGTCTTCAAGGACTTGCAGAAATTATTTAAAGAGCAGACCATACCATATGTGATAGGTAATTATTATGAGAATTAATGAAATTTTGTCAATATATCCTATAAACAGAAAGGTAATAAGTTACATTATTTTAAAGAGAACAAATATTTTACTTGTGTTACTGTTATCCTGAAAGGAAATTAGATTTATGTAAAAATTAGATTAAAAAAAAATGTCATGACCCTATTTTCCAACTGCCATTAGGAATATTGTTTTTCCCTGAAAATTTTTAATTCAGTTTTTAAATCTATTCAACATCAGTTGGAAGATCAGTAACAGAACTATTATCAATAGTAATGGGACATTTCTATCCTCACAAAGAATATTAATCAATTCACAGTGGCATTAAGCCCACACATAGGCAGATTACTAAGAATAACTCAGTGGTAATAAAGAGCAAAATTCTTAAGAAGAATAAGTAAAACAAGATAGAACTACTGATATAGTAGTTATAATAAAAACAATAGTAATAACACAGCAGAAGAAGAAAGGCCTCCAGAGTCATGTCTATACCACCATTTTTTACTTCATCTTGAACCTGACTATTACTTTTTTTTTTTTTTTTATGTAATGATATTTGTGCCTTGCAGCTGTCCCAGACCTTCCCCAGATGCCTATCAAGAAATCTTTTCAAAGCATGATTTTGAAGCTTTAACTCAGACCCAAGAATATCAACCCAGTCCAACTAAGAGTCCAGGTAAGGAGGTGTAAATAAGTGAATATTGTGTCCACCTTAACATGAAATTAAATGAGAAACGAGCAGGAAAAATATGTAAATTTCTTAATGTTTTGAAATGAGAAATAGGTAGGAGAACATCTTTTACAGTATTGCTTATGTAATTTACAGAACTTTGCTCTTATTCTGTGATGATTCTATTATCCAGGGCCGATGGCGATGCTCCAGTTCAAAGTCTGGGAATCAGGGCGAGTGGACCTTGATGAAATACGCAGGTACTTGGTGGACTCGATTTGTCATGCACTTTGGGATGTGAACACCGAGTACCGACTCCTGACAGCTCCCATCATGCCAACTCAGGCTCCGCAGATGCATGGGACGCCAGCTTCGGAACCGACAACCCCAAAGAAAGGTGAATTGAGTTTAGTTTCCTTTTCTTTCTCTTTTTTTTTTTTTTTTGTTTCAATGTCTCTTACTTCTTGTTCTTTTTGTTCTTTCTTTCTTTCTTTTTTTTTTCTTTTTTTTCTTCTTCTTCTTCATCTTCTTTTTGTCTTCTCTCTGGGGTTTTTTTTATGGATCATGGATCATAGGTAAGAGATATAATGGATAATGGATATTGTTCGATAATAAATCTTAAAATTTTCCCTTTTACATCCCTCTTTTTTTATATAGATTGGATATTCATCTGTCTGGTATATTAAAAAAAATGTTTATTAACCATTTTCATTTTCAGGAAATTTATCTCTATAACTATTTTATAATTTCAGAGGATGTTTACTTCAATTACAGAGTTTTTTTTATTTATCTTATTATAATCATTGTCATTACTATTATTTTTATTATTATTATTATTATTATTATTATTATTATTATTATTATTATTTTCATTATTGTTATCATCATCATCATAATAATCTTCATAGATATTATCGATGTTATAATGATAATAATGATTATCATTATTATTATTATTATTATTATTATTATTATTATTATTATTATTATTATCATCTTCATTTTTATTGACCTTGTAATTACATCCAACTTATAAAATTTATGTAACTGGTTTTTGTTTCCATGATATAGCATTTATAAACAAAAAAGCAAAGGGAGTCTTCCTTTTTTTCTTTTTTTTTCATTGCAATAAAACCTTTTTCTCCCTTGATAGATAAATCTCAGTGAATAAAACTTTAAAGATCTTTGAATTAATATTCTTGCTTTTATCAGATTCTTTAACTAGTTGGTGGTTTTCTTCATTTCATTTTTCATCTGTCCTATCTGCTTCATTGTCTTCCTTTGGTGGTTCTAATCAGTCTTTCCTTCCTCAGTTTCCTTCCCCTTTCCTCCTTGTTTCTCTTCTCTCCACTGCCCTCCCTCTTCCCCTTTTGCCTTTCCCCTTCTCCTTTGTTCTCCCACTCCACTTCTACTATCCTCCTCCTTCTGCCTCTTCCCCTTATCTCTTCCTACCTCCTCCTACCTCCTCCCCCTCCTGTTCCTCCTCCTACCTTCTCCCCCTCCCCCTCCTCTTCCTCCTCCTACCTCCTCCCCCTCCTGTTCCTCCTCCTACCTCCTCCCCCTCCTGTTCCTCCTCCTACCTCCTCCCCCTCCTCTTCCTCCTCCTTCCTCCTCCTTCCTCCTCCCCCTCCTCTTCCTACATCCTCCTACTCCTACCTCCTACCTCCTTCTAACTCTTCTTCTTCTTCCCTTTTCTTCCTCTTCTTCCTCTTCTCCCTCTTCTTCCTCTTCTTCCTCATCTACCTCTTCTACCTCTTCTTCTACCACCTTCTCCTCCTCCCTTCATCTTTTTTCATCACCACAAATGTGATATTCCTTAGTATATGATAGAGCAGTCAGTAAAGATGATCCTTGTGCAGACTGGTAGATTGTCTCAAAATTAACCTGTTAGTGATGGTATCAGAAATCTCTCGGTGTCACCGACTCTGAATGCTTCTGGCAACTGTCCTGCCGTTTGGACCAGGAGTCCGCTACAGAACTAGCAGAGCTCTCCACTCGGTGAGCTCTAGCACGTTGCAACACCTACAGCCATTCGCGGCACGTCTAGTTGGTTTGTTATGACAGCAGGGCCCAGCAGATATGGGTTAATATGTTGGTAGTATGCATATCAGATTTCTGTTCTCTTGAAGTGAAGTATATTAAATAGAGGTCATTGTGACAAAAGCAGAAAAAAAGGCACAAATGAGCATGAGTAGCTTCAAGGTTCAGAGTTAACCTCGTTATATTCTGTTAGAGATTTAATGGAAGCACATCAGTTACAATACCTGTGTTGGGTAATTAATCAGTCTTACTTACACCATCATATGTGATAGGAGCTTCATTTATTATTTTTAGCAAGCACTTTGGGTGTGTTCTTCTATTTTATTAAATGTGCTCTCTTTTTACATTATGAGATGAATCTTGCTTAGATATTCTTTATAGATAATCATAATTTTACTGTAGGTAAAGCCCTGGGAATTATTAAGTAGCCTTATTGGTTAATTGTATTGTTTATTTATTACGTCTTAACCCCTTACTGACAGGTCACGTTTATAGCCATCATAACAAACCATGTGGTCTGCAGGGTATGGCTATATGCATGAGCGCGTTGAGCAGGAAGTTCCTCTAAATGTAGTGAACTCTCACATTGCCAGAAATCATCAGAGTTTATAACGCCAAGAGATTTCTGATACCCGTCTGAGGGGTTAAAGGATGTGCTTATATCAGCATGAAGTTGACTAAGACCTTTCATGACTGACAAGGTCTCTCATTATACAAACCCAAATAAGTAGATATATATTTCTGGTTTACAAAAAAAAGCACACTTATATTAAGAGAAAATCACTTGCAAGTTGTTTTCATCTTGCAAATTTCAAAACTCAGGTTTTAATGCTATGACCCTCATTGATTGACAATAGATACTCATGGTGAAGCACTGCGCTCAGTGAGCTTGCTGGAAACAGGGGCGCATCCAGTGGAGGATCGCATGAGGTCAATCTCTATCTCTGGAGTGCCCCCACATGTTTGTCTCCCTCGCATGGCAAACAGGATGGGGAGTAAGTCGCAGTGAATGTCATGAGAAAAGTTGCATGCCATGCTGATCTTTGTGTTCAGTGCTATGAATAAATGTTTTGCATGATTGCTGTTATATGTCCCAAATATATGTAAGATATATATAACTGATTCTTCCAACTTTGCTGATTATGAATGCTCCAAAGTGCCTGTTGCTTTACAGGTTTTGTACACTAAAAGAGAGAGAGAAAGTGAGTGAGTTAGGGAGAGTGCAAATGTAAGAGAATGAGAGAGTAAGATACTTTGCCTGTTTTGGTACAAGAAATGGGTCGGGTTTTCTACAATTATGACTCACTGAGTTGATGCATGCTCTTGAGTGCATGGTGGCATGAGTAATGCTGGGTGGGATGAGGAGACCTTGCCCATTGCTGGTCTAATCTTCAAAGACCTAGGAAGGGGTACACTGCTGGGAGAGGAATGCATGTCAACAGAAAACTTTGGGTCAGACACATAGTTTTTGTCATGTAGAGATATGATTGTGCCAAATAAAGAACTACAATTTATTGTATTAACTTAAAAGAATATACATTCTAGGTAGAATGCTGAGAGGAATTAAGAGGGACAGAGAAAAAAAAAAAAAGGTAGAAAGAGGTGAGAGAAAGTAGAGAAGTGAGAGAAGAAAGAGAGAAAATGGGGATGTGGAAAAGTGAGAGAGAGAGAGAGAGAGAGAGAGAGAGAGAGAGAGAGAGAGAGAGAGAGAGAGAGAGAGAGAGAGAGAGAGAGAGAGAGAGAGAGAGAGAGAGAAAAAGAGAGAAAGAGAACATGGAAGGGAGAAGTGGGGGCGAAATGGAAAAAGGGTGCATGCAAGAGAGAGTGAGTGATAGAGAGCAAATTGCTATTTTCATCGCCAATGCTTTTCAAGAAAATCTCATGTCCAGTATGAACAGAAACTTACCCAGTTATTTTGAGATTATGAAACCTATTATAAACTTCTTTTTTTTCACACAAAAGCACCAGACCCTAAGAGATGGGTTGCTCCCACCAGCTGACTCATCATTGGCCCATGTCTTGCAGCTAAAGATTCACTCATTGCTTTAGCAGTTTAGCAGCCTTTTTGAGAGTGTAACTCACATTTATTTCAACATGTTTTGATGCATGCTTTCTATAATGATGCTTGAAGTGATGCTTGAAACTGATCTTCACATTTTGCTGTTAATGTTATCTATATATTTCTTTCCACATAGCACTCTTTATTTTGAAGAAACACTATTTGAGAATTTTTTAAATGCATGTGAAGAAAGTCATGTAGAATTGTTTTTAGGGAATTATTGGAAATCGTTTGAAAGAAGTGTGCTATGATTTTATGTCATATTTTAAATGGTAATTTCTTTGGAATAGTTTTTTGTCTATTCATTTATTATTATTATTATTATTTTTTTTTTTTTTTTTTTTTTTTTTATGCAGTGCAGATTCAGAATCAGTTTTATCTCTTGTAAACATCGTAATTATATACAGCACATTATTCAAAATTACATTCCTTCTTACCTTGAAAGAACATACAACTCATGTCATATCCAGGTCTATCAAAACCTTAACCCAACGAAGCAGTGACCACACTTGGTAATTTCATTGTTATGTGTAATCTGTGTACATGATGTTGATCTTGATTTGTGTACTTTTTTTCTATATATATATATATATATATATATATATATATATATATATATATATATATATATATATTATTCATTGCAATTAATTTATTCATTCAACAGAAAATTTAAATTAGTTGTTATTCATCAAAGTCACACGCTCACCAACAGAGATGGATATACCCACATAAACGTCTTCAAATGAGACATGCACACACATGCATACAGATGAACACCTTGACCACACACAAGCATGCACCCTAAACCACACCCTCACTAT
>NC_061832.1:14280590-14283090 GCF_019202785.1 Penaeus chinensis
CGAAGGGACACCCAGCACTGGTCATTCTCCCCTAAAGCTGCGACATTCAGTTGATTTTGGGGTTGAGCGCGGAAGATTGCTCAGCCAGGAGGGACGAGAGGTAGAGTTCATCATATGTTTAAGCCTGCTTCTCCAGGCAGGCTTTTTGTTTTTTTCTTTTTCTTTTTTTCTTTTTTCTTATGGGGATGCTGAAGTCTTTGTAGTAAAAGTACTAAAGGTGTTGGTGATTTTACTTGATTCATTCTTCATCAAGAATTTTGTTTTTGCTTATTTTTGCCTGTTTTCTAGAGTCTTTTTTCCTCTCTCTCTTTTCTTTCGCTCTCTCATTTTCTCGTTTAGGTGCTGAGACTTCAGTGCTCAAAGCAGATTTTATGGCAGGACCAGAACAGTGATGACTACGATATGGTGTACATGCTTGAATTGTCTACAAGGATCATTCTATTGTGGGATTACTGAGCAAAAGCTTTTTAAGCCATATCCTTTCTTGCTTTGGATTATATTTATATTTGGATACTGAGAACAGCTCCCAAGACTGATATGATTAATGATGAATATGGATATCATTTGAGAATCTAACAGCTATTAAAACCTAGCAGAATATTCCTCTATGCACTATGTGTATTCTTATTCAGAATTTAATGTTTTATTACTAGCTAATGTTACTCCAAAATCTCATTCTTTGAGTGAGACATAGTAGCACCACAAATTTTATCTGCCCTTTGGTATCTTTTCATATATATCTTTCAGTAGTTTCCATTACACTTATCCTACATTTGATGTTGAATAGGCTCACAAGATGACCACAAAAAGCTTGTCAAGAAAACTAACATTTTTGAATGATGGTCAGAGCCTAGAGTCATTTGGGAACTTACTTGAAAACGAGTACATAAAGACTGCATCTCGGGTTCTTGTGCATGTCATCTTTACTCTAAAATGATTTGGCATCCTAAGTCTTCTTCCTTTTTTAAGGCATTACATTTTTCTTTATATGAAAAATAATTAAGTCTTATTGCTTCTTATCATAGTTAATTATCTGCCATAACAATATACTTTCAATATAGTTCCTGCAAGTCCTTACTTAGAAACGAGAGGGATAAGTAAGAGCTGCTAGCAGATGAGAAACCAGAGGGATGAGTAAGAGCTGCTAGCTGATTAGAAACCAGAGGGCTAAGTAAGAGCTGCTAGCTGATTATAGACCAGAGGGATAAGTAAGAGCTGCTAGCTGATTATAGACCAGAGGGATAAGTAAGAGCTGCTAGCTGATTAGAAACCAAAGGAATATGGAAGAGCTGCTAGCTGATTGGAAACCAGAGGAATATGTAAGAGCTGCTAGCTGATTAGAAACCAGAGGAATATGTAAGAGCTGCTAGCTGATTAGAAACCAAAGGAATATGGAAGAGCTGCTAGCTGATTAGAAACCAGAGGGATAAGTAAGAGCTGCTGGCTAAGAAACCAGAGGGATAAGTAAGAGCTGCTGGCTGATTAGAAACCAGAGGGATATGTAAGAGCTGCTAGCTGATTGGAAACCAGAGGAATATGTAAGAGCTGCTAGCTGATTGGAAACCAGAGGAATATGTAAGAGCTGCTAGCTGATTGGAAACCAGAGGAATATGTAAGAGCTGCTAGCTGATTAGAAACCAGAGGGATAAGTAAGAGCTGCTAGCTGATTAGAAACCAGAGGGATAAGTAAGAGCTGCTAGCTGATTAGAAACCAGAGGGATAAGTAAGAGCTGCTAGCTGATTAGAAACCAAAGGGATAAATATATGGTAGCTGATTAGAAACCAGAGGGATATGTAAGAGCTTATTAGAAACCAGAGGGATATGTAAGAGCTTATTAGAAACCAGAGGGATATGTAAGAGCTTATTAGAAACCAGAGGGATATGTAAGAGCTTATTAGAAACCAGAGGGATAAGTAAGAGCTGCTAGCTGATTAGAAACCAGAGGGATAAGTAAGAGCTGCTGTCTAATTAGAAACCAAAGGGATAAGTAAGAGCTGCTGTCTAATTAGAAACCAAAGGGATAAGTAAGAGCTGCTGGCTAATTAGAAACCAGAGGGATAAGAGCTGCTGGCTGATTAGAAACCAGAGGGATAAGTAAGAGCTGCTGGCTGATTAGAAACCTGAGGGATAAGTAAGAGCAGCTGGCTATTAGAAACCAGAGGGATAAGTAAGAGCTGCTGGCTGATTAGAAACCAGAGGGATAAGTAAGAGCTGCTGGCTGATTAGAAACCAGAGGGATAAGTAAGAGCTGCTGGCTGATTAGAAACCAGAGGGATAAGTAAGAGCTGCTGGCTGATTAGAAACCAGAGGGATAAGTAAGAGCTGCTGGCTGATTAGAAACCAGAGGGATAAGTAAGAGCTGCTGGCTGATTAGAAACCAGAGGGATAAGTAAGAGCTGCTGGCTGATTAGAAACCAGAGGGATAAGTAAGAGCTGCTGCTGATTAGAAACCAGAGGGATAAGTAAGAGCTGCTGGCTGATTAGAAACCAGAGGGATAA
>NC_061832.1:14288090-14308090 GCF_019202785.1 Penaeus chinensis
AAGTATGATAACATAAAATACATGCCATGCCCATCGGCAATGGGTTAATAGACATGCCTGCAAGTTTAAATGTCAAACAAAACTTGCAAAGAAGAGAAAGTATGTAGTGCATATATTATGTTTCATGAGCTGAAAATGTTACCACTTCCTATCCTGTCATGTCAACATTTCTGGAAGTAAAAGTCCTTTACTCGCATCTGTCCAGGAAAAAGAATGTCCATTAATTTGATTTACTTATTTATATTTTGTATTCATAATTTTTTTGTATGTATAGCACTCAAGAAATAAATACTTTCAGGTCCCACAGATTCTAAAGTCTGACTCAGGCACGGGGTATGAACATAATAACCTGATTGTCATTGGCCGCAACAATCAGCAGTGGTGGGCAACACTTTCAGAAGACAGTTTCAATGATTATTATGTGTCAACAGTGAAAGGTTTGTTCTCGATACAATAGGTGTTTTGATAAGTCTTTCTGTGTGCCATCTTTACAGTGATATGGATCAAAGTTGCCATGCTTGTGTTATAAATGTATTACAAACTTTCAGAAGAAATAGATGTTTCCTATCACCACTAGATAATGCTGCAGTGGCACTGATGCTTGCTGTGGCAGTTATCATCATGATGTGAAATTGGTTTTCTGACACAAATTTCTACATAATGAAGTGTATAACTGTAAAACATCTGGATTTTTTTATGTAGAGAATGATTTGAGCTATTAAATGGATATATAAGAAAGCAGCAATCCAATCTCATATAATTTCAGGTAGTAAAAACAGTCAGAGATACCCCCCGCTGGTCTTCTGGCCCAGGGGCAGGTATGCCAGTGGTGGTGAATCAAGTTTTACCAAGCTGGAAAGTTCAGCCAGTGGTCTTAGTACACCTGGCACAGCCCCGCCAACAGTGCCATCGTCATCCATACCAACAAGTACTGTGGCATCATCTACCATACCCATATCCGTTCCTGTGACTGTGCCTTCCACGCCTACCAGCCTTCCATCAGCTGCTGGTTCACTGTGGACCTGTGAAACAACAGACTCACTCTTCATTCCTCGGCAAAAGCTACTTTTGGCTACACTCTTTGGGCAAGAGGTATGATATGTATAAAAGTATTTTGCTCACATATGTTTCTAGTTTCTTTTAAGCATCAAGTCAGCAAGAGAGATTTATGGAAGAGTATTTTGTAAAATGATTTAGAAGCAAGAGAAAGTAGAATTTCATTGTATATTAGTATTATTAGAAGATAGGTATATTTCATTCACTTACAAGCTATATACTACTTTTTTCCTCCTGATTATCCTATGTTCAAGTATATATAATATATGACTATCTTTTCATTATTTTTGATCCAGCAGTAGCTTCTTTTTTCATACAGAATTCCATACTGTAGGCCATATCATAACTCCTACACAAAAACGGAAGCAACCGTTTTCGTCTGACTAATTACCATCTTAATCTTCTGCTACAGAGGATCTATACCTCTAGAATGTTGATTTCCTTCTTTCTTTCTCTCTCTTTTTTGATAAGTAAAATAGAAGTTCTTTTAAACACAAGTTAATATTCTAGAGTATTTAGATATAGTAGTCTTCCATACATAATTATAGTTCTTTAAAATAATATGATTTGTATGAGAATGCATGTGTGATTCCCACAGATGGCACCCTGTTTCTTTACATGAAGACGACATTTGCTACTTAGGTAGTATGATAGAGCCAGACATTTGCATTCAAAAAGTTCATATGGAAAAACAATAATTAATGGAATAAGTGGTAGTGTGACAGCACCTTAACATCTTATTTTCTTTCTTTACACAGCTTGTGATCTACACTTACAACTGGACAAAAGATCAGTGTGAATCTTTGCACACAGCGATGACTCAGCTGGCACATTGGTCCAATGCTCGCACACGTTTACTCTCTTCTGTCGTCCTCCAAAAGATTGGTTTATTTCACAACCAACCTTTCATTCGGAAGGCACAAGACAAGAAGAAAGAGGTATGCACAAACATAATTTGGAGAGGAATAGAGGGAAAAGATGGAGAGATTTGGAAGAGGAAGGCAATAAAATGAAGGTGGAGGAAAAGGTTGAGAAATTGGAGGAGAGTGGAGGGAAAAGCAAAGGATGGAGGGATGGGGAAAGGATTTTTTATGATAGGTTTCAAATGTCAGTTACACAAGTAAAAGAGTAATGAAGGCAGGGTAGCAGGTAATGGATCTTTATGGTATGAAACCCATTTAGCCATTATTCAAGATTTAATGGCCAAATTTACCCACAAATACAATACCCTCCTATTATAATAATTTTAAGATAGGTCATTCTTGAATCTTCACAGCAGAAGCGAAGTATTTCAGTCACATTTTATTTCCAGGATAACCCATATGTTGGCTCCCAGGGACATGTGGAAGCTCTGATAAAGTACCAGGCTCCAGGAAGAGACATGCTTGCAGCAACTGAGAGGGGCAACAGGAGGGTGCAGGTAAGTTTTGTGAAGGAAGTGTATGGCTAGAGATGTGCCTCAGCAGTGATTTATGTTTTAATGTCAGCTGTAGTGCAAGAATATTGATTGGTTAAGTAATGAAATGGAACACAACCAAAATATTGTTGTTTCCTTAACCATTTTACTTTTGATTTATTTTTTATCCATCTTTTCTGTTCATTTTATTTTACTTTTTGTGTATCTTGTCTTTGGAAACATCTCAACCTTTTTTTTATGCATCTCTGAGTGTCAGACTTTAATTAGAATAATAGATATATTAGAATTAATGATAAAGATAACAAATGGTCAGTTTCTTAAACATAGTATAAAAAGTTATTTTTTACTATTTTCATGGTATTTTCTAGGTGATATCAATGCCAAACTTGGGTGATGTGTACAGAGACAGTAGACCCCCTCGTCCACTGAAGAACTCACACTTTGGAAACTTCAAAGACTTGGAACTTCGTCATGGCACACAGCTGATAGAGATAAGACGCCTAAATGTGCAGAAAGGTAAATTGATCACTGTTAGTATTTGGTTTGAATATCATTTAGGTCTGATTCTTTCATTCACCTTGTCCTATGACATTTATTGTTATGTATTATTCTCTGTGCAATATATTTAGATTTTTATGATGAACTTTTCAAAATTGTCAGTCACCAGGGTTGACTCTTATGCTTTCATTTGTCTCTTTCAGAAAATCAGCGGAAAGTACTGTTGCAGACCATGGTTCAGGCACCAGGACATTCAAGTCCAGTTTTCAATGACAAGATATTAGCTCTCTATAAGCAGACTGCACGCATTGCTCATGTTTGTTATACACCTCTGCTTTTCCTGCCAAGGTATGTTGTAGAATGAATTGGTGATGACTGCTTCACTTTATTGTGTATAAGATCATATATTTAGCACTGTGTGTATTTATTTAAGTATAGATTAGGCATATAGTTAAACTTAAGGCTGGCCCTCAGAATAGTCACTCATATTTTTAGAAAAATGTTGGAGTTGTAACTGTTTTTACAGTAGGGACTTCCTTTTATCAAAATTAATTAGGTTCTTGCAAACTCCTTTGGTATATAAAAGAATGACCAGAAGTAAATTACCACCATGGCATTATATATTAGGACTCATCACACTGGGTATGGCTATAGGCGTCACAAAGTACTAGAGCGAGTCGAGGGGAAAGTTCTGCTACACATAGCGGACTCCCGGGCTAAATGGCAAGATGGCTGCCAGAAATCACCAAAACCAGTGACACCCAGAGATTTCTGACACCGTCATTGATGGGTTAATACATTTCAGGTGGCGCTGGCAGGTGGCAGCTACTCGAGATCACAGCCTGGCAGATCCGCAAGCTTCCTGTGATAGAGTTCTGCCTCTTGGAAGCAAAACTCCAGAACCAGTAAGTGCTTTATATGTTATATTATATATTATATACATATATTTTTTTTCTTTTTTTTTTCCCCCCTAAGGCTAGTAATACTTATATTATTTAGTTAATTATTCTCAAAATACACCTCATCTCATATTTACAGCATCTAGCTATGATTCACAAAAACTTTTTCAATTTCTCTGATATTCATATACATTTTCCACAGAGATCTCGCCATGACTCGGGTAACTCCATGAAGAGTGCCTCTGGTGCTGGGCCAACGGACCTGCGCCGTTCTTTGTCTCTGAAATCAAATGTTTCCAGCCCTGGGCAGCGGCGACGTAATGTCACCGGTGGAGATGACAAATGGCATGGTGCTCTGTGCTCTAGCTATCTGAAGGAGTATATACAATACCTACAGAGTTTAGGGTTTTTGACACTGAATGTTGCACATGCCCCACAGCAGAAAGGGTGAGACATATTTTGTTTTAGATACTTAAATGATATAATTATTTTCAAAATATGAATTTATCATAATGGTTTGTGTTACAAGTCTAAAATGTTCCTTGTTTTGATAGACGTAGTGGTGGAAGGGAAACAGAGGACAAGGTTTTCCGCACAAAGGGAGTTCGTTTCAGTGAACAGATAACAGCTGAGCCAAGTTATTTGCTGAAAAATGTCCTTGGAGGAACACTTCTGCTGGAGATTGCTTTTTGTGAGCCATATTTCTCAACCAAGGCAAGCAAGGAATTTTGTTTATTTTAGTATATATAGGTCCTTTCCAGTGTCAGATGTTTTGTGTTTGTGCAATGCCATAGAAATATATCAACATTTTTAAGCAAGTGCTCCATTTGGTATATAGAGAAAATATCAGGTTATAGTATAGTTTGTTGCCTGTTTAAAGGAACCTTTTGATATATATGAACATTGTATGATAAAAATTTACACACACAGAAACATACTTGTACGTAAATATTCACCACGTATATTTTATACATATAGTTGCACTTGTATTTTTCTTATTATTGTCATTAATATACCATAGACATGATGATGATACAGTAAGCAACAGTAAATATATAGTATTAAAAAGCTCATTTCAATTATAGCTTTACGTCCTGGAGTCTACTAGATTACAAGGGAAGAAATTCACAAGTCTTTCCTCTCAAGTAAGTGGTGTTTTTTTATGTATACCTTTTTCTCTTCTTTTATTTTTCCAAAAGAAAAATGCTTAGAGATGAATGTTGATATGTTTTATTTATTTAGTTCTTCCCAATAATAGTAGTTTTTAAATTGTAGTTATTGATGCATGTTGTAATATTTACAGGTAGTTTGGCATCGTCTTCAGATATGCAGTAGAATGAATAATACTGTCTTTTTCTTTTTCTCTCTTTTTCTGTATATTTAGGGCACTGCAACTGCACCATCCATTGTTTAGTTTCATCGTTGCCAAAATTACCGGGGTATTTAGCTTTGGAAGAAATATTGACTTTTTCATTTGTTGTCATATTCCTCTCCAGTGAATTAAAAAGATAATAAAATAAATAGATAAAGAATAGATAAAAAAATAAATATATAAATAAATGAATAAAAAAAAGAGAGAGAGGGAGAATTTTGGAAATTTCAACAGTAACTTGAGAGCATTTTCTCTTTTCTCCCAGTATTGATATGTCTGTGACTGATGACAATTTTTTTTTTTTACACAAACTGGAAGAACTCATTTAGTTCCTTGTCCAAATAATTTTCTTGTAGGATCAATTTGTTTTTGGAATATTCATGATTTTATTTGCTAAGATTATTTTTCTTTTTGACCAATTGGTCTAGCATAAAATTATTGGAGAAAAAAGTTATATAGAGCATTGTATATTTGAATTAATTTCATTGTTATTATCATCACATATTGTTCTTGTTATTATTATTATCATTATTATTATCATTATTATTATCATTGTTATTGTTATTATCATTATTACTATTATTATTATTATTATTATTATTATTATTATTATTATAGATATTATTAATGTTATTGATATTATTATGATTTTTATCAAAATTATAATCAACATAGCCATCATCATCAGTATTATCATTATCACTATCACCACTATCATTATTATTGTCATGAGTATTACCATTATGTTTATTGATTTTTTACGATAATAAGAAAAAAATCATAGCAAAACTGATAGTAACGATGACAGTAGTAGAATTAATGCAACGATGATACATGTTGTTGCACATACTTAAGCTTGGATATCTGTCTTCATTTACACTGGCTCTGTCATGCTCTTGTCGAGCCATTTTCTTTGCTACACATTTCTTTGTGTTTAGTATCTTTGATGTCATTATTTCTTGTTTTTAGTTTTTGCTTCTTTTTTTTTTTTTTTTTTTTTTTTTTTTTTTTTTTTTTTTTTCCTTAAACATTTCCAGCATTTTCTGTTGCTTGATTAATTAGACATGAGAAGTCACTAATACTCCCTGTAACTTCATGCTGGCTGTGTAAATTCTACTACCCTGTTGACCATTACAGTGATACCGTATCTAAAGTTTCGGACTCTCGTGTTTATGAATGAAAAGGAAAGCTTGATTATTTAGTATAGGTAATGTCTCTCTCTATCTCAGTATCCCTTTTTCTCTCTGTCTCTTTCTCTGTTTCTATGTCTTTGTTTCTCTCTCTCTCTCTCTCTCTCTCTCTCTCTCTCTCTCTCTCTCTCTCTCTCTCTCTCTCTCTCTCTCTCTCTCTCTCTCTCTCTTTCCCCCCCTCTCTCGCCCCCCCCTCTCTCTCCCCCCTCTCTCCCCCTCTCTCTCCCCCTCTCTCTCCCTCTCCATCCCTCCCTCCCTCCCTCTCACCCTCCCTCCTTCCTCCCTCCTTCCCTCCCTCCTCCCTCCCTCCCTCCCTCCCTCCCTCCCTCCCTCCCTCTCACCTTCCCTCCCTCTCACCCTCTCTCCCTCTCACCCTCTTTCCCTCTCACCTCTCTCCCTCTCTCCTTCTCTCCCTCCCTCCCTCCCTCCCTCTCTTTCTCTCTTTCTTTCTTTGTCTCTTTCTCTTGCTCTCTCCTTCTTTTTCTTCCTCTCTACCTACCCAGTGAAACACTGCATTATTATACTGCAACATATCAGTAAAAATTGCCAGATTATGATAGAGACATCATAAATTCTGCTTATATTGTTGTCTGTAGATTGTAGGATTCAATACTTTTTCCCTCCTGATCGTATGTTACGCTTACTTAGATGAAGCTTATAAGTATTATGAATTAGTTTCATAATTTTTGAAATATTTTAGATATGTACCACATTTTCTTAACTTGAAAAAATCTGTCTATTCTATAATTGCAGATTTCAGTTCTGCTCTTTTGTAATATTTAGATAGTCATCTTGCAAGCAGATATTCTGTATATCTCATATTATATGCAGTAATAATGTTCATGGAATGTACTACAAAGTTCACAAGCACTGTAGGTCAGTTCCTGGAAATGTTGCTAAGCCTCTGAAGGCACTTTAAAAATATCCAAATGCTTTAGTTAGGAACATTAAGCTTAGTATGATTTATATATCCTTAAGAAATGCTCATATGAATGAATTACAAAAAATAGATTGATATATCACAAGCAAAAAGTAGAAAGATATAAATGGTCAACAGCATATCATAAGTGGGGGTTGGGTTATGGGGATGAGTGGCACCAGAGTGTCATGTTGGAGGTAATGGTCACAGGTTTATTTTCATTATATGAAGAAAGAAGGATTATCAGGGATAGTGGTGAGAGGTCCACCCACAGCCCTGCAGCCCTCACCACGGTCCTCTGCGACACTTATCTTTCCTGAGGGGTGCCCTCCTGACCTGATAGAGGACAAAGTAAGCCATGCAGCTTATCGCACTTTGCTACATTGCTACCTCTGTGTCTGGTCTCTGCTTCATTCTGCTCTTACTGCTAACCGTCTTTTTCTTCTCAAGTAGTTTTGCTAAGAAGGTGGTGACCCTGTGTTGAGGAACAAACTATACTGGGATGTGTGATTATATATGATTTGACAGGTTCATTCGTGATGTTAATCCCTCCCCTTTTTTGTCCTCCTTGCTCACTAATCTCTCTCTCTCTCTCTCTCTCTCAATCTCTCGATCTCTTTCTCAATCTTTCTCTCAAACTCAATCATATCCTCTCTCTAAATATAAGAAAAACTAATAATGAAAAGGGGAGAGAGAGTGAGTTCCTAAAACCAGAAGCCATACCTGCCTCCCAGGGTCAGCTCACTAGTGTAAATATTCTGTGAGTCTTCAGACTGGCTCTGTATCCTGATCTTAACACTATTAAACTGAATTTCCTATATATTTATAGATAAATCCTCACAATAACTAACAACTTTTACCAAATAACGCATTTTAAAACAATAACATCCTCCCTTATAACGTTGATTATTCCCAGAGGGTTCGTATTTTTTACAGCTGCATTTACAGTACTTTTAGACAAGCTAGTACTGTATGATGCTGTCATGTTAGTATCATAGCTCTGAATAAGTGCAAGATATCGCAAGTCTATTGAATTATATTAGGCAGCATTATATAGGTGTGTGTCTTTGTACAGCTGAATTTTTGTCATTGCTGTTAGAATTTTGTTTTCCCCAAAGCTTAAGTTAATGTAAAGGGTATGAGCAGACATGTAAGTCTCTAATCAGCAGTGATGTAGCCATTGTGGAGTAAAGTCTTTTTATTCAATATTTTATGTCCGTATATATGTTGTGTGGGTGTGCGTGTGTGTGTGTGTTTGTGTGATTCTTTGTGTATGAATACAACTACCTATATGCTTCTGTGTAATATTTGTATTTGTTTGCAGTGGCTAGAATTCTTTAGAGGAGACTTTACAAGTGTAGATGCATACGCACACAGGCAAAGACATACACTACAGTTTCGTATGTATGTATATAGGGCTAATTGCAGATTTAATTTATTTGTGGATCTATTTTTTTTTTTTTTTTTATTTATTTTTTTTTTTTTTTTACTTTATACATGTGATATATTCAAGGGATGGGTACATAATATATACTTTTTTTTTCGTAAGAGATTTTACGAAAATATATTTTTTCCTCATATAAAACTGACATAGAAAAATCTCTTAGAAAAATCATAAGAGTAGTTTTTATTTTGTAAAGAAAAGAAAAGACATAATGTAATATAGACTTCCTCACATTCCTCTTGAGCTGATCTTATATGATGTTTTTTTGTTTGTTTGCTCTTTTGCAATGGATAATGTATAGTACTGATATTAGGAGAGATAAAGCTTTAATATATTGTAGAATAAGCTTATAATGCAATTAGAATTATTTTTCTGTCATAAATATTTATTGCATTTTATTTATCTCTTTATTGATTGCATTTATTTATTGATTGATTTACTTATTTATTTATCAAAGCATTAGCCCTTCACTTACTAATGATTGGTTCTAGAATGATCAGGAGAAATAAAGAGGGAGAACTTTGTTGTACAAATACATCTGCCTTTTATTCTATATTGTTGATTTATTTGTGTGTGTTCTCAGTGAGATTGTAACCTGTTTTTACATTCAGGTCAAACTAATGTGGGATGATGGATTATAAACTGTGTACATAGAAATCTGAGAATTTTCTTTGGGTCATGAATTAGGTATATCTGTTTTTATTTTCCTCCCCTTTTTTTTATATATATACCTGTGTGCTTTGTGGCTAATTGCTTTTTTTTTTCCACTGTACTGACCCCGTGGTAATAAAGCTTACCTTCTTGATTATCAGGGAAAAGATCCCCCCCTGAGTTATCCTTGAGCCATAGAAACTGCTGTCTTCTTTTCAGCTGTTTTCTAGAAAGACTGTTTTTTCTTTTGATAATAGTGGTAAATTGTATTGATTTTTGTATTAAGTTTTCAGGGGAATTATTAATACTAATATTAGATATGTACTAATGTTTGATTTTTGGTTTAACAACTTTACACTTATTGCTGAGGGCAATTACCTTCTTTGTGCCGTGTGTTAAATTTTTTTTTCTAAAGTTGACTTGAAAAGAAGCTGTTTGATATATATAATAAAACATTTTGTTACATATCTTGAGATCCTTTTTTTTCTCTTCGAACATCTATAGCCTTTTTGCCCAGAAGTCTCAGATCTTTGGAAGTAAAAAAAATAGTGCCAGAATTAACAGTAAGCTTGCTGCTTGAGACTAAAGATAAATTGTAATCTTCTCTGTTATGATGTTGACTTTATTTATATATCCTCTTCAGCAGTAAAGGTTAAATTATTTCAGGGAGATAAAGAGACAACTGGAGCTAGAAAATATAAATATAAACAGTGTAATATGCATCATCACTTCCCTGTGTTGCAGTTTGCCATCAATTTCTTCCTGGATGAAGTGGACAACGTGAAGGTGTTGTTGCACATGCATTCCTTCACCTACGACTTTCACCTGCGGGCTGTGTGTGCCTATGTTGCAGACCGCCAGCTCCTGTTCACACCAGGATACCATTTGTCTTCCTTTCTCTCCGATTTCATTAAGTATTACAACAAAGGACCAAACTTTGCAAGAAACCTCATATATTCAGGTTTGTACAAATATAAGTTTTCCTTTTAGCATTGTCATAATAACTAATAGTTGTGATGTACAGTTTTATTGTGTTAGAAGTTGATTACAAATACCGTTGGCAACATAAAACTATATTAAAATTGATATAAGATCCAAAGAAGGAGATACCATTGGTGTGGTATTTCTGACAGTAAATTAGGAAAACTTTGATCTCTTTACAAGAATGTTTTCTTTCTTCAGCACAAATTTTTAATATGAAATCATCTTCAGGTGAATTGACCGTTGAGGACACTGGCTCTCCAGGTGAACAGTTGTATAATTATCTCTTGGCTCGTGAGAAGCAGTACAAGATGAGAGTCCTGCGAATGACACCTGTTATCCTAGATCCAACAGCAGACATGGTAAATTTAAACATGTCAAATGTTTCTTGCTGAAAAATTGATGAACATAAGGAAAAGATACTATGTAAATGCTTCAGGAAGTAGCTGTATACAGATTTGAATAATGGGATAAGTTTATTTTTGTGAAGTCAAGAAGAATTGTTTGTGAGGCATCTTAGTGTATATACAAGTACCTAAATCAAGATTTACATTTAGGTAAACATCCTCCCATCACCACAATTATGTTCCATTCTCGATAAGATTTACAGGCGTATGTTACATATATTTTAGAATACATTACAGTTATTTCATCCTAGATTTCTCCTAATTAAGTCCCCGGAAATTTTCGAATATCAGCATACTTTTAGTTTTGTGTAATCAGTTAAAAATCATTTAGAGAATTTCCTTCTTAATTTCTGAACTTTGTTGAATAATACTGTCACAGAATTTGTTGGCAAATCCAGTATCACAGTTTTTTATATAACATTTCATATTTCTCTGCAATTTAGTTAAAATGAGCTGTTGCAAGATGGTTTAGAATTAAAAGATTTGGATACTTTTAATAAGGTTATCCTCGTGCATGTGTCTTGTATTCTTAGAAATAGATGGCAAATAGAGTTACCATTTGGCCCCATAATCTGTATCTGATAAGCTATAAAACTTTATGAATAATTACAGAGCAATATTTAACCTGCTTTTCAGCAATATACAGAATTTGTCTTAGTCCACACAAAGACATGCCGTGTTCACTACAGTGATGCCAATGACCAGAGAGTTTCTGATGACTATGATGTTACTCTGCTGGTCTCCCACAACGCGACACTCGATGCCCAGTCCTCAGACCAGCAGCTGAATGTCCTGCATCTCAACTTCTATGTCATCTTAACCAGTAGACGGTATGATGGATGAAAATCTTAATCATGGGACTTGCTGTTTTGTTTTTCTTTTTCTAGCAAGGCCTTGCAAAGCATGTGTATATATGGGTCTTCCCCTAATAACTTAAAGGTTATTTTATTGATTTTCTTAACATGGTTTGGTACAAAAAGACTGAAGGCTATATCATTGATAAATTTATGTGAAAATCCCATATTAAGTTTTTCTTTCTTTCTTCTTTCTTTTTCTCTCTCTCTCTTTCTTTTTCTTATTCTTATTCTTCTTCCTCAAATTTTATAGCACTCACAAATTATACTACTAAGCATGGATGAATGTTCAAGAAATATTTATTATGAAAGTTGATTATTGAGGATACTTTTTCCATTCCCTCCCCTCAGAGAGATGTATCCAAATCGTATCCTTGAAAAGAAAATGGGCAAATTCCGCACAGTGTCAACAGCACCGTCACTTGGACACTGGAAGACTGCGACCTCTTCTCAACCAGGTACAGCTGATAGAGGCTAGGCTTAGTTTATTCATGTACATATTAATGGTTTCTTTTACTTTTTTTCTCTTCTTCTT
Source organism: Penaeus chinensis (assembly GCF_019202785.1). Classification (NCBI taxonomy): domain Eukaryota; kingdom Metazoa; phylum Arthropoda; class Malacostraca; order Decapoda; family Penaeidae; genus Penaeus; species Penaeus chinensis. The sequence goes on from NC_061832.1 coordinate 14,300,314, forward strand.
ATTTAAGGCTTGTAATTAGTGTCACACACATACCTCCCCTTTCAGAGAGCAGTAATGAGAGCGGGTCATGCACTCCCCCTGTAATGTCCGGCCAGGTCTTCACGGAGGCGGGGGGCCATCTCCAAGCTCCCCCGGGGATGCAGCCTCCCCCACCTGCCCTGTCTTCCTCCACCCACACCTCCACCACCTCAAGTGATCCGCCACCCCCTGTCAAGTCGTACATAGGGATCAGGTGAGGTTTCCGTGTCTGTTGGTGCGCGTGATGGAATGTAAGGTCAGTGTCAGCTGTGGCTTGTAGGACATCCTGATGCTGTTTTGGATTTCTTTGATTTGTTTTATGATCATTGTTTTGCAGTAGGGCTCAAAGATTATGTTATGGGGTTCATTTGGGTTATTCACATGAAGAAGTCTTTGACAGCTTTTGTAATTTTTCTCAAATCTGTAAAGTAATAAAAGAAAAAAAGGTCTATATTAAATAAGTAGGTGCTTTTTTGTTGTTGTTGTTTTTGTTAGATCATGCATTCGTTTTTATTTCAATGTCAAATACCTTGAGTAAATTGAAAGCCCAGGTTTAATTTTGGAGAAATAAAGATGTGTTTGAGCTAATCTGAATAATAGTTCTCACATACCGGTGCAAAGGTACAGGAAGGAAAGGAGAGGTTTTACTTGTACCAACTTCTTGGGAATGTTTTTGCATTTAACTCATTGCTGCTGAGAACATGTAATATCCAAGGCAGTTTTTTTGTTTTTTTTCTGTGAAATGTGTTTATGCATAGATGGCTCCACAAGTATTCAGAAACCAAGGAGTTAGGTAGTAGGCCTATATAACCACATCTGATTTCCTCTTTCCTGGGTTTTTGGGAAAACTGCTTGTTTCTGATACTGTTATTATTATTACTATTATTGTTATTGACAGTATACTCATTAGTGTTATCAACAATACTAATAGCAATATCAGATGAAAGAGAATATTTACAAAAGTCAAGAAAAGGGTAAACAGTTAGTAGGTAGGACTGATGATAGACTCTTCAGTGACTAAATGCTTTTAGGTTCAACTATGTATAAACATAGTTAATAAACTGAACTCATGGAATGTACATATATACCATTCCAGGCAGTAATGAGTTATTATTGGACATATATAAGTAATAACTTTGTTTCAATAATCTTATTATTTTTATGATTACTTGCTTCTACATTTTAATTATATATTTTGATGCTGATTGTTGAATTTCTATTTTAATGTGGGATTTAATATTTAATACTTTGACATTCCAGGCTGGAGAGTGTGAATTACCTTGGCTACTACACAGTATATGAAGAGACAATGCAGAAAACACTCCTGAATCAAGCTGAAGAAGCGAGGACTCGTATCCAGCATATCTTCAATCAAGCAAAGATACATTGCAGGTAGATATTTTTTTGATTATTATTATTTTTATTATTGTAGTTGTTGTTATTATAATTTTTACTACTACTACTACTATTGTTATGTTTATTATGTTTCTTTCCATCATGTATTGTGAAAGTGTAGATAATAGAGTGAGAGTGAATGAGTGAGTGGGTGAGAGAGAGAGACAGAGACAGCAAGAGTGAGTGAGTGTTAAAGTCTTAAATTGTGAGAGTATATGAGTAAATGTGTGAGTGTAAGTGTGTATGAGTGAAGGAGTGTATAAATTCATATGTTATACAAATTAGATTTGGATACTTTTTAAGCATGTAAGTATATATTTATGTATGATTAATGAATATTAATAATTTCTTTCAGACGTGACTCTTTGTGGCAGAGATTGACAGCAAGTCTCCGAGATGAAGATAGGCAGAAGTTACCTAGCCAGGTTAGGTGTCAAACTGTCATTATCTCCTATTATTTATCAGTGAAGATTTGACTGTCAAAATAGCAAACACCTTTATTATATACAGATATATGAAAAAGCAGAAAATGCATCACATTTTGCATAGATCACCGCAAAGAATTGTTTCCTTAGATTTATACGGTTTTCTTCTTTCAGGCTCTCGGTGGTTTGAGTTTTAGGGAGCTCAGCGAACTGTTGAGTTTAGTGCGAGTTGAGCCTTTGAGTTCAGTTGATCCACAGTTACTGCCTCTTATCACGAAGCCACTCCAGTGGTATCAGACCTTGACTAGAGTGTTGCAAGCAAAGTACCAGGAAAGACACAGGTAAAGCTTTAATTTTACTTACCTTACTCCAGTATAAGAATGATTTTGTTGTGTTCTAGCCAGAAATGAGGTTATTTATTTGTAGTCTAATCTCTCAAAGTTTATTAATATGTGAAAATATATTAGTATGTAATGATATATAGGTATTTACTTTACATTATGCATATTATAAAGCTTTATAATGCTTCACTCTTACTTGGCTTAGGAGTTTAACCTCAAGCGATGGCAACGTTCAACACAACGTTATCTTGAGTCCTTCGTGTCCAGATGCCTTCATGATGCTCTCGGTTGACCTCTACAAGCAGAAAGCTGTAAGTTGAGTTTACGTCCTAGAATTTGGCTCTAAGAAGTGTATTTCTCTGTTTGCCATTTTAGTACTTTTTTCAGTATTTAGAATTTTGTGATGTACAAATTCAGGGTGATGTACTGACTTAATTCTCTCTCTCTCTAGCCTTTTCTCTCTCTCTCTCTCTCTTTCTCTCTTCTCTCTCTCTTTCTCTCTCTTTCTCTCTCTTTCTCTCTCTTTCTCTCTCTCTCTCTCTCTCTCTCTCTCTCTCTCTCTCTCTCTCTCTCTCTCTCTCTCTCTCTCTCTCTCTCTCTCTCTCTCTCTCTCTCTCTCTCTCTCTCTCTCTCTCTCTCTCATTCTCTCTCTCTTTTTCTTTTTTTTCTTTCTTTCTTTTTCTCCAATATATAGGATTTGTGATGATTGTACATAAATGCAGCTTTGGTAGTATGCAAATTCAAAAATGTAATTTACCATCTTTTAATTCTTCCTTTTCTTTATCATCACAAATTCATTCTCGTTTTTATTCAAGTGTTTATTATTCCTTGTTTAGGACTTGTGTTGCGTTAACAAGCAGCTGAAGGGGGAGAGCTCAGAGCCGATTATCCGAGACAACCGGATACAAGTTCTCGTGCAAGATTTCGTCAACGCTTGCTGTTTCCATCTGTGGTGTGGATTGTTATAATTATCCTCCAGTCATTATTCGTTGTCATTATGTTGAATGTGTTGTATTTATTCTGAGGGATTATGAGGTTGATTTTAGTATGGATTAATTGCTCTTATTTTTTATTTTTATTATTATTTTTTTATGAACAGTTGTGAAATAATAGGCTTAATCTTGATAGTGATAGAGGTAGAATTTTATCAGAGAATCTATTTTTCTATCAATTTAATTGTAAAATTATAAAGAATTTTTTGTCTAGATTTTTTTTTTTTTTTTTTTTTTTTTCTTGTAAAGCTTTTAGTTTTTCATCGGGATTCTCTTGCATTACCTTGCAAACTTGTTGATATTTGCTTATTCCATTGAATATATGTAAAGGTTATATTGAACAACTAGTCAGTGTATAATTGCATTCTTAACTCAAATCATTGTCAGATTACGAAAATACTGAATGGACAGTATAGCAGCACTATTTTCTTATCTATTTTATGTTAATCAGCAGTATACATATGCATTATATATTTGTATTTGTATATAAGCACAATGAAAGCTGTTTACAGACAGCATAGAATTGTGTGGAAAATATTTGGTACGTAGATGTATTCTGTAAAATTGTGTTTGTTAAAGGAAGTGTATATAAAAAGGAAAATGTAATAAATTGCTCATATGTTACTCTTGTGTTATATATATTAAATGTCTGGAATGGTAAAAAGTACGGAATTTATATAATTGGAAAATTATGTGAATTGGGTTAAAGGAAGATCAGAATAAATGCTTGTGGGATTTCACCTGTTCCAAGCATATGGTGTATGCTTATGGTACATTAACTCTTCTCATAGCTTGGTTATATTTTTTTTTCTTTCTTTCTTCCTTTTTTTTTTCTTTCCAGTAACAATTTCAGTTCATTGGTGTATTTATAGAAACATTGTTTATGGCATGTTCTGTTCAGCCAACAAAGGTTTCAAAGCAGTGTTATAATGTTTATAAATAAACATAGGTGCTATTTCTTATATATATATATATATATATATATATATATATATATATATATATATATATATATATATATATAATATGTGAGACAGACAGTCAGACAGATGAGTGAGAGAAGGAGGGAGGACAGGGAAGTAGGGAGTGTAAACTAGCATATCTAGTACCATCTGGCATCTTTTCTCTAGCCTTACTGCCATGAAGAACTGTACCCCCACATCCCTATGCTTCCTTCTACCAACCTGGGCATTCTTCCATGTGTCTAGGTGGCTTCTTGCCCCACCCTTTCTGCTACCCCCACTCTAAGGCTCAGAGACCATTACAGCCACCTCACCTTTTGCTTTCCCCAAGGACTCCCCAGCCCCATTTCCAGCTTGTACTCATCACCTAGCATGACTGAGCAAAATCTATTTTGTTCTTCTTTTTGTTATAAAACTTGTAAATATTGCTTTGTGAATCATGATAAATATGTGTTTTATATTGTTACATGTGTTTTATATACTTTTTTCCATGCTTGAGAGATAACATTTTCAGCTTTTGATGCTCTACTGTCTAGAAACTATTTAACACCACCCCTTTTAAGATATACATTCTCTGGTGTGTAAAATGGGCAAAGGAGGGCTGGGGAATTACAGTCTTTAGGGATTATGTTTTACAGAATTTTAAAAGGTAGGCCATATTCCCAGACAATGGATGTAGGTGTATATATTCTTGTTTCTGGGTTATGTACATATTTGTACATGAAGAACTATGAAAAGCTTTTTCTTCTTCTTCTTTAAATATTTAGGGTAAAATCCAACAAGCAATGTCTATCCCATATTAATGAAACTTCCTTTTTTAAACAGAGACGTGAACATGATACATAACTATAACAGTAACAGACACCTCTACTCACTTCCTTTACCAAAGTTCCTTTTAATGAATGCATCTACATGTGCTTTATTGTTCCAAGAGCTCTATATTGTACATACTTAGCTTATACTGTTTTCACAAGGTATGCTTATCATGTTGCTAAAACAGCAGACCTCAGCAGATTTTGATTAGCACAAGAGGGAATAAGAAAAAATATCATAAAACTAACAGCTGAATAATTGAAACCAAACCTTCATCCTAGAACATGAAATACACAAAAACAGTAGGATTACCACAGAACAGATTGACAGGCTAAGGAAGTTGACAGAGGAAAGACTGCATCGCAGCCAGGGGAATCGTTGTAGAATGGATCTTTATTCCAAGAAGTTACAACAAAAATTACTGTTGTTAACTATGAAACCTTTTTTAAGTCTATTTTATTTTGTTAGATATATAAAACTCTCATATTTTAAGGGAGATTCATAATATTGAAGGAGTAAAAAGTATCCATGTTATAATATAACTTTTGAAAAGAAAGAGACCTGGATTGGAAAACTTCTTGTTATTCAAGAGTACCACATAAAAATGTGGGACTCAAATAAGGCCATGTTAACTCAAAGGTGCCAAGCAATCTCACTGTCTACTGTCATTTTCTTTTGTGAAATTTGTTTGCACATAGATGGCTCCACAAATCTTCAGCCACCAAGGAGCTAATACTGCTATTAAAATGTTATTAGCAGTACCAATACCAATACAATATAAAAAAGAATGTTTCCAAATATAATAAGGAAAAGGGTAAGCAGGTGAACTAGGTAGGACTAGTAATTGACTCCTTTGTGACTGAACACTAATAGAGCCATCATTGTGTAAAGATAATCAATACACAAAAGGACAATGGACATGGTATGAATTCTTTTCATCCCATCAACAGTGGGTTATATAACAAAATCATATTATACACATGTATTGGTAAAATAACTTTCAAAATAATACAACTGGATTTGCTCATTTTCTATAATTATTGTTTACATTTCCCCAGCCAATTAGCGCTGGTTAAAAACATCCAAAATTGCTTCTCTTTTTAAGTTATATTTTATATGTAAGATACACAAACACATGTATTAGATTTTATTCCAAAATGCATTTCATATGATTTCATTTTCACAAGAATGCAGAATACATTTGTCTTTCAGTCATTAGAAAATTACTTGCATATTATGTTTAAAAAATTATTTGCATATTATATGTCTGCACTTGTAAAATGCTCATGCTCAAGCTCAATCAACCAAATTGTATATTTATCATTCATTGAAGGAAAATAAACATTACTCATATCCCCCAGATATATCACTAAACCCAAACTGCCTATTTCACAATATTTCACCCTCCTTTCTTTCTTTCTTCTCCTCTTCCTCTCTCTCTCTCTCTCTCTCTCTCCTCCTTTCCCTTCTCCTCCTATTTTCCTCTTCTTCACACTAACAACGTCCATCGTAAGCCTTGTTAACACGTACATTGGCACGGCAAGACAACACAATGAGATCACAGTGACTTCTGTAAGTTTTCCCGTCGTCACCGCATACTTCCTCCACTACATTTGGGCAAACTGTATCGCAACGTGCCCCTTGCTGCTCCTCTGTGGAAGATATTATTTTTATTAAGTATTACCAGAATAAGAATCCTTTTAATGTGAATGGCATATGTGATTACTTTGTACTGAAACTACCAGTGTTCAGTGAGCACTGTAACAACTATAAACTTCATATGCACTGCAATGAAAGTGTTAAGTAAATTCTAATCTTCATGCATATGCATTCTGACATTTGTTAATAAAAGAGCACAGATATAAAACTTTTGACCCAAAACTAAATGTTGGAATTTCTGATTTTTTTCAATCTGTTCTACTGCATGGTTCATGTTGAGCCATACTTTCTATGCTTTGAGTAAAATATCTTCAATTTTCCTTTGATCGGTGTTGGTTACTATCTGAGAATAAATTTCTTTGTGCCCATGCATTCTCACATGCTGGTATGGGTATGGCCAATATGAATTTGAAAAAAATGATTATTTCCTTATTTTGTAACAAGCAAATTTAAACTAAAGAGATTTAATGGATACCGAACAGAGACTACCATGAGTATCAGACTACGTTTTGTATCCGAATGACTAAATAACAGATAAAATGATTTATAAAATAAACATAAGAGGTAAAATGCCAAGTGGAAAAGCCCAACTGATATAAGTATGATTAATTTTATGCTTAATAGACACGGTATCGATTCACTTCACAAGGCTGATATACACCAGGCACTTACTCACCAGTAGCAAGGAAGTCTAGAATTGGAAACACCATCTAATTCATTGCCAGCTGATCCCACCGCTTGTGTAATTAAGGCATTTATGATATTATATCTGTCTACCTACATATCTATCATCTATTTCTCCATCTACTTACCTCCTTTCGATTTTTCCACCTACCCATCTACCCGCCCATCTACATGTAACTATTAACACATCTACCCTCATATAAACGGACATCCAAGCGACGTCTAAGCACAGGTCTGAACTTACGGCATGGTCCATTATTGAGCTTTATCAGACTGGTCTTCGTGCAAGCGGTGGCCTCAAGTTCGCACTGATTGCGGTACGTCCGGCCGTCGCTGCCACAGACCGCGTTGATGGACTTGTCGCAAGCTAAGTCGCATTTGGTGTCCCGCCGATTGGCTGCAAAAGGGCATTAGCTTTAGTTGTGATATTCGAGAAGAGTTATTGTCATGCAGAATCCTGAGTCTGGGTTGAACTATCTTCTTTTTTC
>NC_061832.1:14320590-14325590 GCF_019202785.1 Penaeus chinensis
TGTGCGTGTGCGTGTGCGTGTGCGTGTGCGTGTGCGTGTGCGTGTGCGTGTGCGTGTGCGTGTGCGTGTCCGTGTGTGTGTGTGTGTGTGTGTGTGTGTGTGTGTGTGTGTGTGTGTGTGTGTGTGTGTGTGTCTGTGTGTGTGCGCGCGACTGTGTGCAAGTGCGTGTCCGTGTACGAATATCCGAAGCACGACATGCCATGAGCCTCTAAAAAAAAAAAAAAAAAAAAACCCTGACACGAACTAGACCTTCAGCGACGTAATAAAAAATAATATAAATACGCTCACTTTTTACTGTCCTACAATATACAAGAATAATAATAAAACAAAATAAAAAAAAACATTTTAGACAAAATTTATACTCTCAACAAACGCAACATTACACCCATTCGGAGAAGAAAAGTTTACAGATGAAGAAAAAGGTAACGCTCAGTCGATTTATTTATACTTGTCTAAATCTATTGTTTCCATGATAGATATAGATATAGATATAGATAGATAGATAGGTAGGTAGAAATGACTGATCTTTCGATAGCTAGACAGAGAGGCATACATATATAGATAGATAGAAAGATAGATAGATAGATAGACAGATAGATAGACAGATAGATAAATAGATATGGATATAGATATAGATAGATAGATAGATGGATAGATAGATAGATAGTTAAATAAATAGACGCAGATGCACACGATACACCAATAAACACAGACAGGCAGAAAAAACAGACCAATAAACCGACACAGACACTCACACAGAAACAGACAGTTTGACAGAGAGACAACTAGGCAGACACCTTCCAAAAGAGAAAGATCTATGAATATTTTCTCGTTTCATCTCATTTACGCGAGGAATTCACGGCAGCAAGTCGAAACCCAGTAAGAACTTGGAAAAGAGTGAAAATCAGAATGTAAAATCAAGTTATACATTCTGGTTTTCGTTACAACAAAGAGAGATCAAATGACGTGAAAGGCGTTGTTCCAGTCGTATTACAAAGTTTGTAAGGATCATTTAGGTTTATCCGTTAAAATGCGGATACTTGTAGGCCTATGTGCAAGGTATTTCGAATTTTGTCGGTCGTAAATTCGATGACGTGTTTTAAAGGTCAAATTTAACTATATATGTCGAACGGGAAGAAATCGGGTTTAATTCGTAATGGCGTTTGTCTTTTAAAAAGATTGTATGTCTATGAATTTTTATATACATAATAAATAAATATATATATGTATATATATATATATATGTGTGTGTGTGTATATATATATATATACACTCACACATACACATATATATATTTCTTACACCTTAACCAAAAAAATACATCTAAAATAGATTAGCTGTTTGCCCCAAAATACATGCACAAGCAGCTCTATTAATAGCATTATGGTATGTCCAAATGTATGATGTATATCTTACAACAGTGATAATAAATCGAAGTAAACGGAATTTACGAACTAAGCCAATCTAACAAGCATAACCTTTAAAGAATAAAATAAATAAAATAAGGAATTAACTAATCCCAACTTATTAAACATAACTAACTTACCCCCATTCTGCGCCGTGGCTGCAGATATCAGCAGAGAGAGAGCAAGAAATGCTAACGCTGCCATTCTTTATTATTCCACTTGCGTCGTCACCAAAAACCTGGAAGCGTTGTGTGTATTAGAATAAAGATCGATGTCCGAATAAGAAAAAGGAGAATGAGATTTATAGGTGGTTATATGCGATTATGTTTGTGGTCTTATTCACTCGTGGGCATCTGTGTGTTGTGGTTGTGTTATGTTTATGTATATGTTTATGAGTGTGTGTTAGTGTGTGTGTGTGTGTGTGTGTGTGTGTGTGTGTGTGTGTGTGTGTGTGTGTGTGTGTGTGTGTGTGTGTGTGTGTGTGTGTGTGTGTGTGTGTGTGTGTGTGTGTGTGTGTGTGTGTGAGTAAGATTTGCATGTCTGCTTTTGTTTATGGTAATGGTTGTTATATATATCTTACGTACCCATGCGTGCGAATGTCTGTCTGTATGTATGCATGTAAGTACGTATGTATAAGCATCTGTGCGCCTGTCTGTCCGTGTGTGTGCATCTAAGAATGAACAAAATGAACACAAAAAAACAGTGTTCGCCTAAGGGTCCTCCATCACAGTATATGGCCATTCCTCCCGAGAACCTGTACCCAGATACACGAACATTTATACCACGAGTGCATTTCCTGATAACTTTAGTCCATTATACATCTGGCCATTTAAATTACGGCTTTCATTTACGAATTTGGTCCGCGTTTGTTTTTGTTTTGTTTTGTTTTGCTTTTAATGAAGGAAAGTAACCGTTTATGGCGCATTCGGTATTCTTGTGATGCGAGGTCAGTGCACTTAGTTACTTCTCACTTTGTGTGAATAAATTACATTCTTTTCCCCTTGCATGAACGTGTCACAAAATAAAGTTGTTTTTTTCTTTTTCATTATCATTCTGTGCCATTTCTAAGCATCCGTGGCATTAAAATCAAAATACGTATTTTAATAACATTATTAAACCGTTACGCTCGTTACATCCAGTTTATTCAACACATAAACACGAGAAAATACGTATTACAAAAATGTATCACTAAAACATCGATTGGCCTATACAACGACCACACACTAACCTCCTCCTCCCGCGGCTGCTGAGGGCGAACTGAGACCCTGTCGAGAACGAGGACGTCTTAAAAACTTGAGTTGTCAAGCAGGAATCAACCCCCCCCCCCCTTCCATTTAATTACTTTCTGCACCAGCTATCGACAGCGAACATCCTTTACATACGTGTACTGGTAGTATTTTTAGACCGCTTGTTAAATCTGGTTATCGAAAACAAATGCAGGATTGTGTCTGTAGTCCACACGTCTGGAGTTTGATGGCATCTGATCGGTGCGCAGCTCATTCTAAGAAATACCTGTCCGTAGAATGGAGGGGCATAAAATCGAACTAAGGAAATACGGTCCGTATATTTTATATATATATATGTATTTTTTCAACCTGCTCCTCTTTTCCACCAGATAATATTTTGAGCTTTGATTTTCTTTTTCTTTGGAGGGGGACATTTATTTTCTAGTGAGAGCCCGTATCCACACACTGGAAAAAAAAAAAAAAAATCCACCATTACCTCACCCACGCCATAACTTCCCCAAGACATGAATACAATCCCCCACCATCCCCCACACACCCAAATATCGCTGAAGTTTAGGAAAGGAGAGAAACGACCATCGAAGGATACGCCGGGAGGTGCGTTCGTGGGAAGTTCCCGAGCTGGTGCCGGCGTCGCGGGGTTCCCCAAGGTCGCGCCGCAGATACCGAGAATCCCTCCGTGAGTTGGCACCCGCGCCTGTCGGGTCGGAGGCTGGGTTCGCTCGGGGAGGGCGAGGAAGGAATGTATCTGGACATGTAGTTTTTCTTTTTGTGTGTGTGTTGTTTGTGATCTGCAGTTTACTTCGTTTAGTCAAGGAAGCTATGGACATGTTTATATATATACATGTATATGAATATATACACGTGTATATATGTATCTATATACATATATAGATACATGTATATTTACACACACACATATACATATATACATAATTTATATATACATATATATATATATTTGTATGTAGTATATATGTATACACATATATATATATATATATATATGCAGTAAATATATATACATATATATGTATATATTTTTATAAATATATACATATATGTGTGTGTGTTACTCATATGTACATACATATATATATATATATATATATATGTGTGTGTGTTTATATACATATATACATGTATATGTGTATGTATATATGTACTCGTATGTGTGTATATATATACATATATGTGTGTGTATGTGTTTATATATATAAATATATAAATGTGTGTGTGTGTATATATATATATATAGTGTGATTTGCCGATTACTTCAAAGTCTATGTTCGATCAGGATGGAAGAAAAAGTCTTCAAAAATGTTATCTTTTGCTCTGATTTTTTTGTACAATTGTTTCCGAACAAAATACTTTTTTTTTTTATTTTAGTGATGTGCTGTTGACCTTGCAATCTGTTAATTCGGAGTGGAGGATAAACATCAAAATGTTTTTGCTTTGTTATGGTTTTATTTATATATATGCTTAACTATTTATCGAACTCGTATATAAACATTATTATAAACTCATTAAATGTGTTTCTGTTAAGTTCTCTAAAAACATATATTACTAGGAAGATGATAATATGTTTTAATTTTCACTTAAATTTCCGCTGTTCTGTCGATTACTTTGCATGCGATGTTGTGGGATAAAGGAAATAACTTCAAACTTCCTCTCTTTTTTTGTATTCAAGCCTTCGTTCCGACTCTTACGTCCAAGGCTAAGTCATGCGAGCGTCCAACGTGAAACTATAACTCTTATCCTTTTATTATCTAAACGTTCTACTAACCTCGTTTCCTTTTCAACACGTAGGGTAATATCAACGTCATCTTGATACAAAGACAAAGATATTTGAAATCCCTCCATTACTCAGAGCTATTTTGCTATTTATGCTGTCAATCTGTTCTTCGTTTAAAGTACCTGGCAGAAAGGTGAATTTCCCAAACAACCCGATATAGATCTCTTGCTCGGAAGTTCCAGGGACGTCGATGATAATAATAATAAATAACAATAATGATAATGATAATAATAACAATAATATAGTCCAGGAGTGTAGCGGAAGGTCCAGGAACGTCGGTCATAAAGTGATGATAATAATGATAATGATAATGATAACAATTATGATAATAATAATAAAGAGTTCAGAAGAGACGCGGAAGGTCCAGAAACGTAGGTGATAAAATAATGATAATAGTAATAATAACAATAATGATAATAATAATAACAATAATGATAACAATAATAATAACAATAATTATTGTTGTTATTATAGTAATAATAACAATAATAATAATAATAATAACAATAATGATAATAGTAATAATAACAATAATGATAATAGTAATAATAACA
>NC_061832.1:14345590-14360079 GCF_019202785.1 Penaeus chinensis
GTGTGTTTGTGCGGGGGGGGGGGGGGGGGGGGGGGGGCGTGCGTGCGTGCGTGCGTGTGTGTGGATGGATGTGTGTGTGTGAGGTGGATGAATGTGCGTGCGTGCGTGTATATGTGTGAGATGGATGTGTGTGCGTGTGTGTGTGTGTTTGTATGTGTGTTTGTATACTAAATGTATGTTTTTTTCTGTTTATTTGTTTTTATGTTAATGTGTATTTTCTTGCTTCTTTACTTATGCGTATGTCGACAAATCCCTACATACACATTTCCATTCGTGTTCATGTGCACTCATGTACGTATCACTGTATACATGTATGTACCTTCATCCGTGGGAAACATGTACCTTGACAAATCCCGGTCGATTCCGTAAATGAGTAAAACCTGACAAACGCAGACCAAGGCAGATGAAACGCGATTTGTTAAAACGCTTAGACTTGCCACAGTTACCACAGGCGACCCCCCCCCCCTCTTCCCCCTCCCTCCCTCGATCCTTCACCCTCCCCCCCTAAAAAAAATATGTAACGACATTCCAATCTTCCTAATCTATAACGCCCCAAATAATTGAAAAAAAAGGAAATCTACATAAATACAGGCAAGTACAAATATATATATATTTGTTTAGAGAGAGAGAGACAGACAGACCCAACACCCCCCTAACACGACGTTATCTATATTCACCAACAGCTACATTATAAAAAAAATAAATAAAAAAAAATAATAATAATAATAGAAAATAAATAAATAAATAAATAAACAAAAATACATGGATAGCTCCGTGTATGTAAGGTCTATTCCCACAAGACCGTTACATATGTGCGCACATGTGTACACGCTCATTCACTTACTCCCGCGCACAGACACTCACACAAAGTACACACACACGCACACACACATACATATATATGTATACAGTATGTGTGCATGTATGTGTATACACTCATAAACAGTACGTGTGTGTGTGTGTTTATATGTATATATATATATGTATGTGTGTATATATGTATATGTATATTTATACATATCTATAAACATACATATATATGTATAAGCATACATATACATATATATATAAACACTCACACGCATACATACATATATGTATGTATATATATAAATGAGTGTGTATATATGCGTATATATAAAGATATATAAGTATCTATTTACATGTATATACATACATACATACTTATATATATGTATATAAACATATTACATACATTTATATATGTGTGTATGTATCTATTTATTTGATTACCTATCTATCTGTCAATCTACACTTGTATGTATGTACGTATTCTTATACATGTATACGTAAATGTATATATATATGTATATGTGTGTATACTTATGTATGTATATCTATATTTACTCATCTACTTTTTAATTTATTTATATACAAATATATCCCCGTGTTGCAAGCCTTTTAGCCAAGATGAGCGAATATGAGCCGCGCGCAAACCGAGCTTCTTCTGAACCGTTCCCGAGGAATCAATGAATTTCGTTCGTCCTCTCACATTAGCCAACAGCTCGCCCGCCATTTACTTTCTAATGCTGATGTGTCAAGCTTCCTCCTCCTCCAGCTGTGTCCCGCGCTTGCGTCATGACTGTCAACTGGCTAAATTTTTCTGCTTTCTTCACTCTCTGAAAGAAAAACAGAATGATACGAAAAGAAAGGGGTTTAGGTCAGTGATTCACGTTGGGATTCGAAAACAGGGGTTTAGTTCAGTGATTCACGGAAGGATACGAAAATATTGGTTCGTGTGTTTTGTTTTTATTCGCACAATAAGTCGGAGATATTTGTTCATTTTATTGATTCGGAAATGATTCGAAAATACTAGTTCATTTAAGTTATTTTGCAAAATTTATTTCTCATATTATTTATCCACAAAACGAACCGAAAATACTGTTTCATTTCGCTTATTCACGAAATGATTCGGAAATACCTGTTTTTTTCGTGATTTCTTTGTGTGTGTATTGTCTTTGTAAGAGTGAGAGAAAACTATTTTTTCTTTTTTTTTGCATGTCTGGGGTGGAATTTCCTGAAATTCTGATTCGCAGAACTGAAAGGACTTCATGACGCGGAACTTTATACCTTATATAGCATTTGAAGGTAACAAATTAAAGTTTACGATGACCCTAACTCCTTCCATCCTATACTCTTCCAACCTAGATATGCAATTAGGCTAATCCTTTTCCTTCTCACAGACCAACATTAAAAGTTGTGGTAAATTTGCTGCGTAATGTTATTTCATGTTACATATTTAAACGGTTTGTAAACATATGAAAAATCTCTCTCTCTCTCTTTATCTTTCTCTCTCCCTCTCTCTCTCTCTCTCTCTCTCTCTCTCTCTCTCTCTCTCTCTCTCTCTCTCTCTCTCTCTCTCTCTCTCTCTCTCTCTCACTCTCTCTCACTCTCTCTCTCTCCTTCTCTTTCCCTCTCCCTCTCTCCCTCTCTCTCGTCTCATATCCCAAGCAGGCCCCCAACACCTAAACTAAAGCCATGCTTAACACGGGGTCTCCTTGGAACCTCGGCGAGAATCTAAGGATTTACGGACACCCTTTCTACCCGCCACACCGCCCCGGGCACCGCTGATGGTCCGGCCGATACAGCCTACCCTTATGTAAGAGCTACAGGCTGATGTCTGTTGATACGCGGGCCTTTATCGTGGGCGCGTCACCCTGGAGGGAAAGGGTAGTTTGCACACACACACAAACACACACACAGATTTATGAATATATATATGTATATACATATATATGTAAATATATATATATATATATATATATATATATAATGCACACACACACATACACACATATACAAATATATATATATATATATATATATATATATAATGTACACACACCATGTATATATATATATATATATATATATATATATATATTTATATATACGTGTGTGGGGGGATGTCCCCGTTTGTATTGTATATGTAAGTATAAATAAATGTAAATAGAAAGATTGACTGCTAGAGAGAGAGAGAGAGAGAGAGAGAGAGAGAGAGAGAGAGAGAGAGAGAGAGAGAGAGAGAGAGAGAGAGAGAGAGAGAGAAGAGAAAGAGAGAGAGAGAGAGAGAAGAGAAAGAGAGAGAGAGAGAGAAGAGAAAGAGAAAGAGAGAGAGAGAGCAGAAAAACATACTAGTTATAACCGCAGTTCGATGTTAATGATTGCTTATGTACATCTTTCGTAATCTTGAAATAATTCTAAGGGTCCATCAACAGACTGAAAGTTTTGACAACTTAAACACGTTGCAACATGTCCTCAGTAATACTGCTTCTCTGGTTTCACAAGGACTTGGACGGAATGTGTAGTCGCTCGGCATGTGTTTTTATGCGGGTGCATATACTTACCTACATACCGACAGACATACATACATATGTGTACACATATGTATATATACACACACGTGTGTGTGTAGGTGTGTGTATATATATATATTTATATATATGTATATACATGTTTATATATATATACATATATATGGGTATCTATATATATACACACCCATATATATATGCATATATATATACATATATATGTGTGTGTGTGTGTGTGTGTGTGTGTGTGTGTGTGTGTGTGTGTGTGTGTGTGTGTGTGTGTGTGTGTGTGTACACACACACACACCGTATGTATAAATATAAGCACACACACACACACACACACATATATATATATATATATCATATCATATATACATGTTTATATATGTATGTATGTATGTATGTATCTATATATATGTATATACATATACATACACATATGTAGAGTGAGAGAGAGTGAGAGAGAGAGAGAGAGAGAGAGAGAGAGAGAGAGAGAGAGAGAGAGAGAGGAGAGAGAGAGAGAGATGGGTAGAGAGAGGAAGAAAGAGAAAGAGTTTTGCAAATATACATAGAGAGGTACAGTATTAAGGAATATATACATATATACATATATACATACATATATATATATATATATACATGTGTGTACAGAAAGGCATAGAACACCCCGATCGAACTCGGTTTTCGTAGCTCGCTAATCACTGTGTTTATTCCCGCAACATTTTAAAATCACGGTCGCAGTAACCCTTGTTTGCCCAGCCAAGACCTCCTCCCACTCTCTAATCTTCCACTCGCGAAGTGAAAAATGAACCCCAAAAGGAACCGATTCCCTTGAGTGCGAGTAATTGTCTCGTTAAATTTGGGCCAAGAAGGCTTGAGAACCCCCTGCGGTGACGTCAGAGGCTCAGTTACGGTTGTGAAGTGGTGGTGAGCGCACACGCGCGCTTCGTTGCTGGACCCATGACTGTTCTCTTCACCTGTAACCCATAAGAGACGAAATCAAGCGACGTTTTTTTGATATTCTGTTGTGAAGGATATTTATTGCGGAAGCCAGGGTGTGGTTGTTGTGTTACTGAAGAGTGTCAAGCCATTTTTCTTCGGTATTTTTTGGTTTTGAGAACAATGCTGATTCCTCGTGGACCGAAAGCAGGTATGGAATTTGCATGTGTTTGTTTTCCTTTATGATCCCTCGTATGTGATTATACCATCATAGGTATTATTACAAAATTGTACAGCAGCCGTTTATACAGTCGAAGGTTCTTATGGAAAATTATAAATAAAATGCATCCAACCATGTAGGAGAGTGATTCACAATGAAGGAGAATAAATAATCTTGCCCTGGTGATTATAAAGGACGCATTGGTGCAAAGGAAAAGCTGCAGAAAATAGAGGTTAAGCTCACAATGACTTACGAAATTCGACGGATTTACGTCAGGCGATGCCGTGGCCTCAGGGCTTGGAGCTCACGCCATG
The DNA here is from genome assembly GCF_019202785.1 of Penaeus chinensis. Classification (NCBI taxonomy): domain Eukaryota; kingdom Metazoa; phylum Arthropoda; class Malacostraca; order Decapoda; family Penaeidae; genus Penaeus; species Penaeus chinensis. Next base: position 14,350,402 of record NC_061832.1, read on the forward strand.
GCTAATAAACATCCAACTTTGGTTTGCCGTATTTTGTGACAGGATGGAGCTTATCAATGTCCCGGACAATTCATCATCGAAGAATGAAGTTTTATGATGTATTACTTTGCTGAAATATACACTAGAAGGTTTGTTGGTCTTTGCCGAACCGCCAGAAGGTGAGGATACATCGTCGAGGATTGTAGGCTTATGCTGGATAATTAAATTGTTTTTTTGAACTGTTTATGTTTTCCTCTTTTAAAGTGAGATCTAATTTACCCATGACTTTTAGTGACCATTGTCTGGTATATGTCGGATCGGCGGCGAGAGATCGTCAACTTGATAGCTGTAACCAGTTTCGTTCAGCATCGCGTCCTATAATGGTGTTTTGGCGTGTTTTGTTTCATCTTATAGAGATGATCGATACACCAAATTATCCGGATAATATTGCCGTATTTTCATTCCATTGAGTTACTTTCATCTTTCATGAAATTGGTTTTTGATTATGTTATTTATTTATTATTATTAAATTTATTTTTTACTAAATCTCTACTTATTTAGGGAAAATTACTGGACCTTCTCCCCCCCCCCCCCCTCATTTAAATACTACCGTTTATCTGCGATATGTGAGGGGGTGAATCCAGAGTAAAATTGGGCTGTTAAGCTACAACTGGTGTTTTATTTACTCGCTAACTGTTGAATTGGCTTCACTATCACGATTTATGGACTTTAACACCCTTTCTCTTTCCCCAATGAAAGAACCACCTGTTATATTTTTCATTACCTTGTTTCTCAACTCGATTCCAGTTTTACACCTTCTTATATGTTTATAGATTAATTTTCCTTGCTTCCTCTTCATTATCATTTGGTTTTGAATTCAGGGAATATATATTTTGAGATTTTTACTTTCATTTGTGCCCTCGATTCTGTGGCGTGCTTTCCGTGAGCTCGGGATGCCTTCACTTATCATTAGAATTCAACTTAATCTTGTATGTTGATTCCATAAACTGTTTGTGATTTGATACCTTAGATGTTAGTGGATATATAAGTAATGATTATATAGCGGTAGGTACGTGTATGTTCATTTTATTATCATTATTGTTTCATTATTTATATCGATGCACTTGTACATATATATGAAAAGCATAAAACAAGTTTCGAATGGCCTAGCTTTACAGTGATGTAATGCTTCCTGTTTACAATCCAAACCGGTATCAAGTATATATATTTCTTTATTCTCTATTTTTTTTCCCCAACATTCATGTCATCTTGCTGGCAATGTTCCAAAAGTCCGTAAGTCGGAAATATTCGAGCGCATGGATTAGAGTTTGACGTGAAATATTAGGAATGAAATAGGCAGCAGATATTGTTGTCTATGTTATAGTTATTATTGATGTTAATTATTAGTTGTTCTTTTATTATTATTAACAACCTTATTCTTATTATTATAATCCTGATTGTTGCGGTGCTATTGTTATGCTGTTTTTTTTTTTTTTAATGAGTGGAATCACAAAGCACAAACGGTAATCAGTAAAACAAAACAAAACAAAACAAAAGAAAAAAATGAATTGTAAGCTTTAAAGGCCATAGGATAAGAAAACACATAAATACGGATTTTTCTGATGTTTTCTTACCTATGTCATATAGATGGGTTTCAAAACGTAATCTTGTGTCTTTGTATGTCTCGTTAAAGTTTGTGAATGTAAGTGCATTGTTTTGAGAAATGTTTGTGAGATAGACATATTAGTTGATTGACTGTGAGACAGAGACAGAGACAGATACAGAGTCAGAGTCAGAGTCAGAGTCAGAGTCAGAGTCAGAGTCAGAGACAGAGACAGAGACAGAGTCAGAGTCAGAGTCAGAGTCAGAGTCAGAGTCAGAGTCAGAGAGACAGAGAGACAGAGAGACAGAGAAACAGAGAGACCGAGAGTCAGAGTCAGAGTCAGAGTCAGAGTCAGAGTCAGAGTCAGAGACAGAGACAGAGACAGAGACAGAGACAGAGACAGAGACAGAGACAGACAGAGACAGAGACAGAGACAGAGACAGAGACAGAGTCAGAGTCAGAGTCAGAGTCAGAGTCAGAGTCAGAGTCAGAGACTGTGAATGATAGAGGGAAATAAAGCGAGAGAGAGAGAACTAGTGAGAGAGCATGAGAGGATGAAAGAGACAGGAAACACTTGTAAAGATAAAGAAATGTGAAAGTAGAATTTTAAAGCAATGTGGAGGCTAAGGCAAAGGCAGTCCCATTTGCGAGCATTTGAGAGAGAGTGAATGTCATTGCAGCTCGATTACGCTCAGGGAAGTCTCCCATGCTGAAGAGTAGGCATATAGGCCTATGTGCGTCTCTCTACATCTCTTAGTCTGTCAGTCTGTATGTATCTGTTAGACTATATGTATGTCAGTCTATATGTATCTGTTAGACTATATGTATCTGTCAGTCTATATGTATCTGTTAGACTATATGTATCTGTCAGTCTATATGTATATGTTAGTCTATATGTATTTGTCAGTCTATATGTATTTGTCAGTCTATATGTATCTGTTAATCTATATGTATCTGTCAGTCTGTATGTATGTCAGTCTATATGTATCTGTCAGTCTATATGTATCTGTCAGTCTATATGTATCTGTCAGTCTATATGTATCTGTTAGACTATATGTATCTGTCAGTCTGTATGTATCTGTCAGTGTATATGTATTTTTTTATGTATCTGTCAGTGTATATGTATCTTTTTATGTATCCACCTGCAGTTTCTCTATGACTACCTACCATCTACTTATCTACCCTATATACCTACCATCGGCTAGCTACGTTACGATATTGAAATGTATTTGCATTTCTTTGTTTATTTTGGTTTTGTATTCGTTATAGAGAGATGGAGATGGAAAACTTGTGAAAACGTATATTGAGATAAACTTATGAATAATCTAGGCTAATGGAATATATTTATTATATCTTATCGCTCGCTCGCTATCTCTCTCTCTTTCTTTCTTTCTCTCTTTCTTTCTCTCTTTCTTTCTCTCTTTCTCTCTTCTTTCTTTCTTTCTTTCTTTCTTTCTTTCTTTCTCTCTTTCTTTCTTTCTTTCTCTCTTTCTTTCTTTCTTTCTCTCTTTCTTTCTTTTTCTCTTTCTTTCATTATCTCTTTCTTTCTTTTTCTCTTTCTTTCATTATCTCTTTCTTTCATTCTCTCTTTCTTTCTTTTTCTCTTTCTTTCTTTCTCTCTTTCTTTCTTTCTCTCTTTCTTTCTTTCATTCTTTCTCTCTTTCTTTTTTTCCTCTCTTTCTTTCTCTTTCTTTCTTTCTTTCTTCTCGTTCTCTACCTCTTTCTTCTCTTTCTTTTCTTTTCTTTCTCTCTTCTTATATATCTTGTCTTTTTTCTTTTCTTTCTCTCGCTTCTTTCCTCTCTCTCTCTCACTCTCTCACCTCTCTCTCTCCTTTCTTTTCTTTCTTTCTTTCTTCTCACCTTTCTTTCTTTCTCTTTCTTTCTTTCTTTCTTTTCTTTCTTTCTGCTTCATTCTCTCCGTTCTTTCATTCTTCTCTTTCTTTCTTCTTATCTCTTCTTTCTTTCTTTCTCTCTTTATTTCTTTCTCTCTTTCTTTCTTTCTCTTCTTTCTTTCCTCTCTCTTCCTCTCTCTTCTCTCTCATCTCTCTCTCTCTCTCTCTCTCTCTCCTCTCTCATCTTTTCTCTCTTATCTTCTCTCTCTCTCTCTCAATCTATCTATTTATTTATTTATTTCCTCCTTCTATTCTCTTCCTGCTTTCCTTTTACTCTTTCTCCGTCTCCTCTTCCAACTCTTCCCTCCTCCTCCTCCTCCTCCTCCTCCCCCCTCCTACCCCCTACCCCTACCCCTACCCTTACCCCTCATTCTCTAGCAATCCATCGATTTGTTTCTGTCCATTTATCTATCTAGGTATCCATTTCTGTCTATCTATCTCTACCTCTGTTTTTCTATCTAATGCCTTATCTTCCCTTTCCTCTTTTTTCAGTAATGTACATTTTTTTCATCTCTCTCTCTCTCTCTCTCTCTCTCTCTCTCTCTCTCTCTCTCTCTCTCTCTCTCTCTCTCTCTCTCTCTCTCTCTCGCTCTCTCGCTCTCTCGCTCTCTCTCTCTTTCTTTTTTTTCAACACCAAGCATTTATTTTGGGTGCAAACTGGTGGGAAAAGAGAGAGAAAGAAAAAATAACATACATTGCATAACAAACAGCATGAAAAACAAAAGCATTGTCATGAAGTCTGCCATGGAGGCTGTCATAGAGTTTGTTGCCTGTCATCTTCACCTATTCTGTGCTTGCGAGTCATTGCTGTAGGTTGTTTATATGCTGTGAGGACACGGGTTTGTACTTACAAGCATGTGCTGTTTTTGATTGTGTGTGTGTGTGTGTGTGTGTGTGTGTGTGTGTGTGTGTGTGTGTGTGGTGTGTGTGTGTGTGTGTGTGTGTGTGTGAGAAAGAGAGAGAGAGAGAGAGAGAGAGAGAGAGAGAGAGAGAGAGAGAGAGAGAGAGAGAGAGAGAGAGAATGAGAATGTGTGTGTGTGTGTGTGAAAGAGAGAGAGACAGAGACAGAGAGAGAGTGGACCTCTGTGTGTGTGTATGTTTATATTTATAAATCATAATTTCCTAGCGCTACTTCCCAGGCGCACATTTTCCCGCTAACTTTAAAGAACGGGTTCCTGTCTGTGGCTGAGGATGTTCCTGCAAAAGTTTTTAAAAAAATAGCATCTCGTCGCCACTTGTACAGCTAGTGATAAAAAAATCGATTTACGAAAAAAAGGAAATCCAGGTTTTGCTTTGGGTTTTAGTCCAGGGGATATTTCAGGGAATCTTTTTTTGTATTTTTTCTTTTTTCTTCGAGTTCATGCTGGGCTGCGCATTTCGAAAATTTGTTGTCGGTTTTTTTTCGTCATGTTTGCACATAAGTAATCTTTGGGGGACAATAATATATACAGACATATACAAATAGTTATATATATAGATATACATATTTATATTTATAGACAAAACACACACACACACACACACACACACACACACACACACACACACACACACACACACACACACACACACACAAAAGTTCAGTAAACAGGTTTCCCTCGTACATGTGTATCTAGTATATGTGTGGGTAATGGTACGTGTTTTTGTCACGATATATGAGACATAGCGAAGTTAATTAAATATTCTAAGTAATTACCGTGAAGTTAGAAGACTTAATGACTAAGAGCAAATACTACGGACGAGTTGCTTTCAAGTAAAAAAAAAAAAATGTGAAGGTGCTTGTCATGCAGTATAAATTATTCTACTTTTCGTGGATTTGAGTGAAAGCCTGGTATTGTTTTTTCTTCGTTTCGGCGTCTTCTCTTTATTCTTCTTTTTCTTCTTTTTTCTCCTCCTCCTTCTTCTTCTCCTTCTTTTTCTCCTCCTTCTTCTTCTTCTTCTTTTTCTCCTCCTCTTTTTTCTCCTCCTCCTTCTTTTTTCTCCTCCTCCTTCTTCTTTTTCTACTCCTCCTTCTTCTTTTTCTACTCCTCCTTCTTCTTTTTCTCCTCCTCCTCCTCCCCCTCCTCCTCCACCTCCCCCCCCTCCTCCTCCACCTCCCCCTCCTCCTCCACCTCCCCCCTCCTTCTTCTGATTCTTTTTCTTCCTCCTCCTACTACTGCTACTACTACTACTACTACTACTACTACTACTACTACTACTACTACTACTACTCCCCCCTCCTCCCCCTCCCCCACTCCCCCCTCCTCATCCTTCTTCTCATTCTTCTCATTCTTCTTCTGCTCATTCATCTTCTTCATAATGTAAGTATTGGAACTGATCTTTGTGGTATAAAAAGGCAGGTAAAACGTGCAAAAGTTGTGTCGATTTCTTGTGAATACTAATGATTGTTTTGAACTTTTGGGATAATTCTGAATTGCATTGTGAGATGAATTTGATCGCTTTTGAATGGTCAAGGTAAAAATCGATAAAATTTGCAGAAAACAGACAGATGATGATAATAATAATGGTGATAGTAATATTGATAGTGATAATAATAATAATAATACACCAACAACAGCAACAGCAATAATAATGATAACACTAACAACAGTAACAACAACAGCAATAAACATAATAATAATGATAATGATAATAATTATAATAATAATAATAATAATAATAACAATAACAATAATAATAATGATAATAATAATAACATTAATAATGATAATAATAATAATAATAATAATAATAATAATGGTGATGATGATGATAATAAATTAAAAACCTTCCACCATCACCCGAGGAGAGGCAGCCTCAGAACAAGGGGGGGGGGGGGGCGCGGGGGAGAAGCATCTCAAGAATGTGAAGAGATGTCGACGGCGATGATCCCGGGATGCTGGGGATGCGAGAGATGTCACGTGACTCCTTTGCGAAATCCTGTGCTTTTTTTTTTTTTTCTTTTTTCTTTTTCTTTTGTTGGGTTGTTTATTTTTCCATTTTTATTTTGCATTTTTTTTTTTTTTTTGTATTTCTATTTTCTTTGTTTCTTTCTCGGTTTCAATATTTATTCGTTTTTTTTTTCTTTCTCTTTTTTCTAGTCTTTTCATTTTATTTCTTTTCTTATTATTGATTGCATTTTCTTTTTTTGGGGGGTCATTGATTGTTTTTATTATTATTGATTTTTTTAGTATTGGTTAAAATATTCTTTATTCAGTGGGGGGCATTTATCAATGCGATTGTCGTCGTTTTTGTTATTGTTATTGTTACCTCTTTGTTATTATGTTGTTATTATCATCATCGTCATCATTGCTATTGTTATCCCCCAACGGCTAGTTTATCCCTTCCTCCTCCTTTCCCTCTTTTCCTCTACCTCTCCCTCCCCTACCCTACCCTACCCTACCCTACCCTACCCTACCCTACCCTACCCTCTTCCCCTCCCCTACCTTCCCTCTTCTTCCCCACCTCTCCCTCCCATATCCCCTCCCCCTACCCTCCCTCCCATATCCCCTCCCCCTACCCTCCCTCTTCTCCCCCACCTCTCCCTCCCTCTTCCCCTCCCCTACCCTCTCTCTTCTCCCCCATCTCTCCCTCCCATATCCCTCCTCCTTCCCCTTCCTCTCCCCTCAGCGGCCATTGAGTCAACTTAGCGCACTTCCCCTCTCTCCTCTCCCCCCCTCCTCTCCCAACAGGCAGTGGTTCAGTACCCCACTCCCCTTCTCCCCCTCCTCCCCCCCTCCCCCTCCCCATGTTGATTGAGTTAGCTCGGCACCACCACCCCCATCTCTCAAGGGGCAGTGGGTCAACTCAGCAGCTCATGCCCCTGCTCCTCTCCCGCCCCCCTCCCCCAGTGGGCAGTGGGTCAGCTCAGCATTTGCACTTTCCCCTCACCGTCCCAGCAGCAGGGGTCAGTTCAGCAACCCCCTCCCCTCTCCCCATCCCCCTCTTCCAGTGGACAATGGGTCAGTTCATCAACTATCTCCCCCTCCTCTCCCCTCCACCTGCCCCTCTCCCTCCCAGCATCAGTAGGTCAGTTCAGCAACTCCCCCCTCCTCCTCCCCCTCCCCCTCTCTAAGTGGCCAGTGGGTCATCTCAGCAGCCCTCCCCCCACCCCCCTCCCATCTCCTCCCCCAGCGCCTCACATTCTCTTATGGTCGGCCTTGCCACGCACCCGGTGGAATAATAATAATAAAAAAAACTAGCTACTTTCGAGAAAATGCCAAATCGGAAGGAAATGTGTAGGTTATTTCAGGGAAGGAAGACCTTAGTCAAATTTACTTGTATTTTTTTCTTTCCTTCCTTTTTTTCTTTCGTTCTTTTTTTCTTTCTTTTTTTTTTTCTTTCTTTTTTTCTTTCTTTCTTTTTTTTTAAACTAAATGGTAGTTGATAGTTTATCAGGTGCAGGGCATAATTGTGTCTAAGAAAACGATATAACATTTATTAATTACAAACGATAACTGCACACATACACGAACTCCCTCGCAGAATGTATGGACTTCGGCTGAACAGTCTTCCGATAAGAAATAAGGAAAAAAAAACACAGCCTGGCAACTCCCCGCCAGCTGATCCCAAGAGGTTAGACGTTCACTTGTGTGTTTATGTCAGTGCCGCTCAGGCGTTACTCGTGTGTGTACGCTCCTTCGTCGCTCCCCGTTTTCACGTGGCTCGGACGTGTTTCAGTGGGTCATGCGCTCGTGCTGATCAACCTGTTTGGTGTTTGTCTGTGTTTTTTATTTTTTTTTTAAGTGTCGTCTGTTTCTGTTACTGGAGGCGTTCTACAGGAGATGCTGCTGACGTCCTGTCTGAGAATTTAACAAATCGAAAAGAAAGAAAAAAGAAAAGAAGAAAACTACATATAATAATAAAAGGCAGAAGACGCTCACTTTCAACGAAGAGACACGGTGAGTACACAGCACACACTCTCGTTACACTAAGTGTGACCAGCAGCAACAGTATTCGCCGCCTGTACTTTCACTGATGTAGGCGAGAGCAGGCGCCGCGTTCGGAGGTGCTGCACGAGGCGAGGCGCGAAGGAGGAGGAGGGAACAGGGAAAAGGGATGAATGAGAATGAATAAAAGTCCCTCATTGCTCGAGCTCTCACTGTGTGTGTGTGTGTGTGTGTGTGTGTGTGTGTGTGTGTGTGTGTGTGTGTGTGTGTGTGTGTGTGTGCGTGAGTGTGTTTGAGTGGATGTGCGTATGCCGGCGCAAAGGGAGGGGGTTGTATGTGTGTATGTGTCTGTCTGTCTGTCTGTCTGTCGACGTTTTTTGAAGTTGCTGGACGTCTGCCGATGTACGGGAAGAGGGAAGGGTGGGGGTATATATGTATGAGAATTCGATCTTTATGCTTGTCTGTTTGCATGTGTATTTTTGGACGCCTGTGTATTATATACACATGCATATAATTTAAGAATATGTGCACACGTACATAAATAATCATTGTATATTTGCGAAATTTATCACCATATCCATACCTGTATGTGATTACTTTTCGTCTATATACAAGTTACACTAAAAAAAAAAAAAAAAAAAACAATTATTGATACGTACCACCGTGCTATCACTCACTGCCTGCGCGTCGGTTGAAATTCGCTCCCTCGTGAAGTACAGGAAGGCCGCGAAGAGGTCATTTCAGCGTCCAAGTGTTGGCTCGGGAAATCAGTGTCAGCGGAGGTGTATATTTTTTATCTTGCTGTTCATGTTGTTATTAATATTCTTCTTCTTATTATTATTGTTATATTATTATTTTTATTGTTATTGTTATTTTTTGTTATTATTATTATTATTATTATTATTATTATCATCATTATCATTATTATTATTATTACTGTTAATTATTATCATCATCGTTATCGTTATTCTTATCATCATAATTATTATTGTTATGATTATTATTATTATTTTTTATTAACATCATCATTTTCCTCATTATTACTAATGAGGAGCTGTTAGTTTTGTTCTTGTTGTAATGACGGTCAACATTATCATCTTTGTGTCTTGTTGCTATTCTTTTTATCTGTTTATCTATTTCCTGAGATGGGCAAGGGCAGGAGGCAGTGGAAAGACCGGGTCAGACGAGGTCGCGACTCTGCCCTGGGAGATTGATCGAACAGGGTGTCTAGTTTTGGGCGTGGGTCTCTGTTATCTGTGTCTGTCTGTTTGTCTGTCTCGCTTTCTCTGTCTCTGACTGTAGTTATCTCTTTCTGTCTTTCTCTTTCTCTTTCTCT
>NC_061832.1:14360179-14372679 GCF_019202785.1 Penaeus chinensis
AGAGAGAGAAAAAAATAACGTAAGTTGCCATGAACAAATCGTAAGAGATAGACAATAATCATAAAAAATAAATCGAACTAAAAATCATAATAATATCGTGGAAAAAAGTAATGATAAGTCACTCTCTGTCTGTCTGTCTGTGTCTTGTTTTTGCATTTGTGTGTGTGTGTGTGTGTGTGTGTGTGTGTGTGTGTGTGTGTGTGTGTGTGTGTGTGTGTGTGTGTGTGTGTGTGTGTGTGTGTGTGTGTCTGTCTGTGTGTGTGCGCGCGTACGTGCGTGTCTGTGTGCGCGCGTGTGCTTGCGTGCGTCCGTCTTTCTATCTGTGTCTGTCTCTGTCTTTCTGTAGCTCCGCGTGTATGTGCGTGTGTTAAAATACAACATTCGTTCTGTAAACACACATTTGAAAAACATTCAAGGAAAATGAGAGCGGAAGACCGAGGAGGCGGCTCCAACAATCACCATAAGACGTGTCATCATACGGGGAGAAAGGGAGGAGGAGGAGGAGGAGGAGGAGGAGGAGGAGGAGGAGGAGGAGGAGGAGGAGGGGGAGGGGGGGGAGGGGGAGGAGGAGGAGGAGGAGGAGGAGGAGGAGGAGGAGGAGGAGGAGGAGGAGGAGGAGGAGGAGAGAAGAGGAAGGGGAAAGCATAGGAATAAGGAAGAGGCAAGAGGAAAGAGAAGAAGGTAAGATGGAAAAGAGGGGCAGGGAAGGAAGGAAGAAAGGAGGAGGAGGAGAAAAAGGAGAAGAAGGAGGAGAAGAAGGAGAAGATGGAGAAGGATAAAGAAGAGATCAGTAGGGTGGTTGGTTGTAGTTATTTTTGCTAAGGATGGTAGTTGGTGTTACAGTTGTAGCAGTTGTGCTTTGCTGTTAATGATGGCAGTGGTTGTAATAACAGTGGAAGTGGATGATGATGACGATAATGATGATGATGATGACGATAATGATGATGATGATGATGATGACGCTACTGATGATGATGATGACGATGACGACAATAATGATGATAATGATGACGACAATGATGACGATGATGACGATGACGACGATAATAATGACGATGACAATTATGACGACGATGACGACAACAACGATGACGACGATCATGAAAACGGGCTATTACAACAGTCATTTCGAAGGCGGCGGATTCGCACAATCAACATTCAACTCGCTTTCCGCAAGTCACCGCCTAACCTGCTTCACGCGGACAGCCCGAGAGAGATCCCCGCCGCCGCCGCCGCCGCCGCCGCAGCCGCACGTACAAACACAACTCGCGATCGCTGTGTTGTTGTTGTTTGTTTGTCAGGACTCAGATTCATTTCTCTTCGTGTCTTTATGATGATTTGTGAATGGACTGTTCTTTGGGTCGGATCATTTCTTTAAAAGGGGTAAAATCAGTGTCTATGTTAATGTGCTAAATATGACTGAAATTTCCGGATTTTGATCTAAAATCTCGAATACGTAAAATCAAATTATATAATAATAATGACAATAATTAAAAAAAAATAATAATAATAACAATAATGATGATGATGATAATTATAATAAAATTAATATCAATATTAATAGTAATGCATACTAATACTAATAATACCAACAATAACAACATATAATAATAATAATCCTAACAACAATAATAACACTAAATAACATGCATCCTTTCTCCCAACGAATACTTTTAAAGACGAAAAAACAAATCACGCCCAGACAGGGTGGTTGTTGGTTGTGGCTTTGGTTGTGGATGTGGGTGTGGTTCGAATATCCGACTGCTTTTCCCTCGTCGGGTTATAAAAGGAGGGAGAGAGGGAGAGAGGGAGAGAGGGAGGGAGGGAGGGGGAAAGAGAGAGAGAGAGAGAGAGAGAGAGAGAGAGAGAGAGAGAGAGAGAGAGAGAGAGAGAGAGAGAGAGGGAGGGAGAGAGGGAGGGAGAGAGGGAGGGAGAGAGGGAGGGAGAGAGGGAGGGAGAGAGGGAGGGAGAGAGGGAGGGAGAGAGGGAGGGAGAGAGGGAGGGAGAGAGGGAGGGAGGGAGGGAGGGAGGGAGGGAGAGAGGGAGGGAGGGGGAGAGAGAGGGGGAGAAAGAGAGGGAGGGAGGTAGGGAGGGAGGGAGGGAGGGAGGGAGGGAGGGAGGGAGGGAGGGAGAGAGAGAGAGGGGGAGGGAGGGGAGAGAGAGAGGGAGGGAGGGGGGAGAGAGAGAGAGGGAGGGAGGGCGGGAGAGAGAATGAGGAGGAGTAGGAGAGAGAGAGAGAGAGAGAGAGAGAGAGAGAGAGAGAGAGAGAGAGAGAGAGAGAGAGAGAGAGAGAGAATGAGGAGGAGTAGGGAGGGAGAGAGAGAGAGAGAGAATGAGGAGTAGGGAGGGAGGGGGAGAGAGAGAGAGAGAGAGAGAGAGAGAGAGAGACGAGAGAGAGAGGAGAGAGAGAGAGAGAGGAGAGAGAGAGAGAGAGAGAGAGAGAGAGAGAGAGAGAGAGGGAGAGGGAGAGGGAGAGGGAGAGGGAGAGGAAGAAGGAGAGGGAGAGGGAGAGGGAGAGAAAGAGAGAGAGAGAGATAGAGAGAGAGAGAAAGAGAGAGAGATAAAGAGAAAGAGAGAAAGAGAGAGAGATAAAGAGAAAGAGAGAAAGAGAAAGAGAGAGAGAGAGGGAAAGAGAGAGAGAATGAGGAGGAGTAGGAAGAGAGAGAGAGAGAGAATGAGGAGGAGTAAGAAGAGAGAGGGAGAGAATGAGGAGTAGGAAGAGAGACAGAAAGAAGGATGAGAAGGAACAGAAAGATAGAACTAGATAATAGAGAGGGACACACCCAAACAGAAAGCGAAAAAAGTGACGGAGAAACACAAATGACAAAATCAACGAGCGTCCTCCACCGATTCCCCCCCCCCCCTCTCCCGCTCCTCCTCTTCCACCCATCCACTAAAGATTCGTCTGTCTGTCTGTCTGTCTGTCTGTCTGTCTGTCTGTCTGTCTGTCTGTCTGTCTGTCTGTCTGTCTGTCTGCCTTTCTCTCTCCCTCTCTCTCGTTCCTTGGTTCCTGGGCTAAGTTACCTCATCCCTTTTGAAATGCAAATGTGTGTGTTTGGCTCAATATACTGGAGTCAAAAAAAAGTCCTAAGACCTTTTTTTTTGCTTGGATTTCTTGACTCCTCTGTTCCTTGGCTCCTACACTCCTTCGCTCCTTGGCTCACGTGTTCCCTGGGCTCACTGGCTCCCTTACACTGCTTCGCTTCACGTTCCTTTGATCCTCTGCGTTCCATGGCTCCTTGAACCTACGTTCTTTCGCTCCTACGTTCTTTCGTTCCTTGGCTCCTGCGTTCCTTGGCTCCTACGTTCCTTGGCTCCTACGTTCCTACGTTCCTTGGCTCCTTGGCCCCTACGTTCCTTGGCTCCCTGGGCTCCTTGGCTCCTACGTTCCCTCGCTCCTTGGCTCGTCGCCCATGACGCTGCACGATCCGGAAGAGGCGAGGGCGAGGGCGAGATCTTTTGCAATCCATGACGAGCCAACTCTGGCCAAGCACCAGCTCCTTCACTTCCTCCCCTCGCTTCCCCTCCCGTCTCCTCTCTCCTCTCTCTCCAGTTCATTCGCGTTCTCGTTCTTGTTATTGTTTTCTCTCCCTCGATCTCTCCCTCTTTCGTTCTCTCTTTCCCCTCACTCCAGTACTCTTTTAATCTAAATCTACTTCCTCGTCTCTCTCATCCTCATTCTCTCCTTCTCCTACCGTACCTCCTTCCTTCCGTCCATTTCCCTACTCTGCCTCTCCTTCCCTCCTTCCAGTTCCCATCCCCCTTTCACTCTCTCCCCCTTCATTTCCCTCCCACCTTCCGACCCTTTCCCTCCCTTCCCTCCCTCCCTCCTATTCCCCACTCTCTCCCTTCCTCGCGTTGGAAGTGTACTTGAGTTCGTTGTGGAGAAAGGAAAACCAAATGACAGTAGTAGTAGTAGTAGTAGTAGTAGTAGTAGTAGTAGTAGTAGTAGTTGTGGTAATAATAGTAGTAATAGTAGTAGTAGTATTGGTAGTAGTAGTGGTAGTAGTAATAGTAGTAGTAGTAGTAGTAGTAGTAGTAGTAGTAGTAGTAGTTGTTGTAGCAGTATAGTAGTAGTGGTAGTAGTATTAGTAGTCGTAGTTGTAGTAGCAGTGTAGTAGTAGTAGTGGTAGAGCAGTAATAGTAGTTGTCGTTGTAGTAGTCGTAGTCGTAGTCGTAGTCGTAGTCGTAGTAGTAGTAGTACTAGTAGTAGTAACAGAAGCAGCAGCAGAAGTGGCAATGATGATGGTGCTGATACGGTTGTTGTGTTGGCGGTGGTGGTGGGTGGAGAAGGACCAGGAGTGGAAGTAGTTGTAACACTAATAACAGTATAACAATAACACTAAAAGTAACAACGACAGCATTAATTACAATATCAACACCAGAGAGAAAGAAGAAAAGAAAAGAAAAGAAAAGAAAAAAAAACATAACCACAAACAAAGAAACAAACCACAACCCCGCCACCACCCAAGCGAACCGAAACAAACAAACCCAAAAATATCCCAAAACAAAAAACAAAACAAAAACAAAGCAAAACAGAACACCAAGGAGAAGCAACAACAACAACAACAACAACAACAACAACAACAACGCCCGCCCTAACACTCGCCGAGACCCCCTCGCCAAGGCATAATCGACCCTCCGACATTACGCTCCCGTTTCCCTCTCCAGTTTTCACTTCGCGATGATATATCATTTCTATGTGTGGGGGAGGGGGAGGGGGGGGTTGAGGGGGGAGGGGGTTGAAGGGGGGAGGGGGAGGTAAGTGGGGAGGGGCAGGGGATAGGAGAGGAAAAGGGGAAGGGGGTAGGGAGGGGTGAGGGGAAACATACGTGGGGTGGGAGTGGGGACTGGGAGGAGAAAGAAGGGGAAGGGGAGAAAGTGGGGAGGGGCATGGGGAGGGAGGGGAGGGGAGGGGAGGGGAGGGGAGGGGAGGGGAGGGGAAGGGAGAGGAGGGGAGGAGAGGGGAGGAAAGGAAGGGGAGAGGAGGGGAGGGAAGGAAGGGAAGAGGAGGGAAATATGCTGGGGGTGGGAAGGGGAGGAGAAGGGGGAGGAAGGGGAGGGAGAGTATGAGCGAAGGAGGGAGGAAGGGAAAGAGTGAGACGGGGAGGGGGAGGGAATGGCATCGAGACAGGAAAGAAATGAAGGAAGGAAGGGAGGAAGGAAGGAAGGAAGGAAGAAGAGAGAGGAAAGTACGGACGAAGAAGGAGAGTTCAAAAAGAAAGGAAAGGAGGAGGGGGGAGAGAAAGAGGGACAGATAAACAGACGGAGAAAAAAAAAATCACCAAAAAAACTGCAAAGACAAAAACACGACAACAAAACAGCAAAGACAGAATGAGCGAGAGAGCAAGAGACCGAAAGATCGAGAGCGTGAGACCAAAAGAGCGAGAGAGAGAGAGAGAGAGAGAGAGAGAGAGAGAGAGAGAGAGAGAGAGAGAGAGAGAGGACGAGAGATCGAAGGAGCGAGAGAACGAGATCGAAAAAGCGAGAGAGCGAGAGACCGAAAGAGCGAGAGAACGAGAGATCGAAAGAGCGAAGGAGAGAGGGAGAGAGAGGAGAGATCGAAGGAGCGAGAGAACGAGATCGAAAGAAGGAGAGAGCGAGAGTACGAGAGATCGAAAGAGCGAGAGAACGAGATCGAAAGAGCGAGAGACCGAAAGAGCGAGAGAACGAAAGAGCGAGAGACCGAAAGAGCGAGAGAGCAGCGCCTCGAAATCCCGACAGCGAAGAAAAGGAAGACTTGCGTAACTCCCTCCCGCTTGGCCTTTCACTCTCTCTCGAGGGAGTTCGGGCGCCGTCTGCTTGGACAGTTTTACCAGGGACCAAGAAGGGGGAGGGAAGGGGAGGGGAGGGGAGGGGGAGGGGAAGGGGAGGGGAAGGGGAGAGGAGGGGAGGGAGAGGAGAGGAGAGGAGAGGAGGGGAGAGGAGGGGAGATGAGGGGAGAGGAGAGGGGGGAGGGGAGGGGAGAGGAGGGGAGAGGAGGGGATGGGAGGAGAGGGGAGGAGGAGATGGAGGGAGGGAGGGAAGAGAGTACGACGCAGAGTGAGGGTGAGAGGAAGGAGAATGACAGTGTGAAGAGGGGAAGAGAGGGAGAGGGAGGGGAGAATAGAGAGATAGAAAGAGAAACAGAGAGAGTAAGAACGAGAAACAAAGAGAGATAAAGAGAAACAAAGAGAGATAAAGAGAAACAAAGAGAGATAAAGAGAAACAGAGAGAGAGAAAGAGAAACAAAGAAAGAGAGAAAGAAAAAGAGAGAGGAAGAGAAATAAAGAAAAAGAGAAAGAAAAACAGAGAGAGAGAGAAAGAGAAACAAAGAAAGAGAGAAAGAAAAACAGAGAGAGAGAGAAAGAGAAACAGACAGACAGAAAAAAAGAAAGCCCGCAGAAGGAAAGGCAAATATAATCCCAGTCCAATATAAAGTAAAATGCCAGAAAAAAAGAGGCATTTACACTCCTGAATCTGAGCCGCTGAAATCAACCGTAATCTCTTATCAGCCTAACCGTATCCTCGCCTTATCTTTCTCATATCGACAATCTATGCTCTTATCTTTCTCTTAGACAATTCACACCCTCGTCTCCCCCCCCCCCCCACAGACCCCCAACTCCCCCCTTTAAATACCTAGCTTACTTTCCCCTTCAGAACAAACCTTGAGAAGCAGAAAATCTCACATAACACACACAAAATATGAATCGTCTCCCCCCAACCCCCTACCAACCGTAGCCAGCACCAACCTTGGATTTCATAGACCTACCCTTACCTACCCCTAACCCCTATTCTTACCTTTCTACCCCTGCCCCTACCTTTATCTACTTCTACCCCTACCTCTATTCTTACCCTTACTTGCCCCTACCCCTATTTACCCCCTTCCCCCATTCACTCGAACAATAATCGAAGTGACGCTAAAAAGGACCTTTAAATGTTAACGTGTTGTAAAAGAATGTGTCGGACGCTCCTATATATCCTAAAATCTGAAGAAAAGGAGATAAAAAAAATGGGTCTTATATAACAAGGGCGACAGAACCGTTCCAAGTCTAATTCTATGGCGACACAATAGAGAGTCGAATGACAGATTCACGTTTCTGGATAAGATGAAGAGGAAAGAGAAGGAAAGAGGGAAAGAGAGGAAGGAGGAGGGGAGGGAGGGAGAGAAGGGAGAGGGGGAGAGAAAGAGAGAGAGAGAACGAGAAAGTGAGAGAATAAAAAGAGAGAGAGAGGGGGGATAGAAAGAGAAAGAGCAAGAACGCGAAAGCGAGAGAAAAGAGAGAGAGAGACAGAGAGAGAGAGAGAGAGAGAGAGAGAGAGAGAGAGAGAGAGAGAGAGAGAGAGAGAGAGAGAGAGAGAGAGAGGGGGGGGGGGGGAGAGAAAGAGAGAAGGAGAATGCGAGTGTGTAAAGAGAGAAAGAGAAAGAGAAAGAGAAAGAGAGAGAAAGAGAAAGAGAGAACGAGAAAGCGAGAGAATAAAAAGAGAGAAAGCGAGAGAAAAAAAATCGAAATAATAAAAAAAAAATAAAAAAAGAGAGAGACAGAGACATACAGACAAAAGAGATAAAAAAAAAAAAAAACGAAATGAATAGAAAGAGACCAAGCACTCCAACAGCACACAGATAACCGCCAAACCCAAAACCCAGAACAGGGAACCGAGGACCAAGCAGAGCGAACCGAGAACCAAGCACGAGAGAACCAAGGGCGAGTCTGACGGGAATGATGGACACTCCAACTGTGAGACATGCTTCCCGTGCCAAAGCGCTCTTTCTGCCCCCGTCTCTCTGCTCCGTCTAGCTTCTTCTCTCTCTCTCTGCTCTGTCTAGCTTCTTCTCTCTCTCTCTGCTCTGTCTACCTTCTCTCTCTCTCTGCTCTGTCTACCTTCTCTCTCTGTCAGCTCTGTCAACCTTCTCTCTCTCTCTGCTCTGTCTACCTTCTCTCTCTGTCTGCTCTGTCTACCTTCTCTCTCTCTCTGCTCTGTCTACCTTCTCTCTCTCTCTCTGCTCTGTCTACCTTCTCTCTCTCTCTATGCTCTGTCTACCTTCTCTCTCTCTCTCTGCTCTGTCTACCTTCTCTCTCTCTCTCTGCTCTGTCTACCTTCTCTCTCTGTCTGCTCTGTCAACCTTCTCTCTCTCTCTCTGCTCTGTCTACCTTCTCTCTCTCTCTCTGCTCCGTCTAGCTTCTTCTCTCTCTCTCTGCTCTGTCTACCTTCTCTCTCTCTCTGCTCTGTCTACCTTCTCTCTCTGTCTGCTCTGTCAACCTTCTCTCTCTCTCTGCTCTGTCTACCTTCTCTCTCTCTCTGCTCTGTCTACCTTCTCTCTCTCTCTCTGCTCTGTCTACCTTCTCTCTCTCTCTCTGCTCTGTCTACCTTCTCTCTCTCTCTCTCTGCTCTGTCTACCTTCTCTCTCTCTCTGCTCTGTCAACCTTCTCTCTCTCTCTGCTCTGTCTACCTTCTCTCTCTCTCTCTGCTCTGTCTACCTTCTCTCTCTGTCTGCTCTGTCAACCTTCTCTCTCTCTCTGCTCTGTCTACCTTCTCTCTCTCTCTCTGCTCTGTCTACCTTCTCTCTCTCTCTGCTCTGTCTACCTTCTCTCTCTCTCTCTGCTCTGTCTACCTTCTCTCTCTCTCTCTGCTCTGTCTACCTTCTCTCTCTGTCTGCTCTGTCTACCTTCTCTCTCTCTCTCTGCTCTGTCTACCTTCTCTCTCTCTCTCTGCTCTGTCTACCTTCTCTCTCTCTCTGCTCTGTCTACCTTCTCTCTCTCTCTGCTCTGTCTACCTTCTCTCTCTCTCTGCTCTGTCTACCTTCTCTCTCTCTCTGCTCTGTCTACCTTCTCTCTCTCTCTGCTCTGTCTACCTTCTCCTCTCTCGTCTCTGCTCTGTCTACCTTCTCTCTCTCTCTGCTCTGTTCTACCTTCTCTCTCTCTCTGCTCTGTCTACCTTCTCTCTCTCTCTGCTCTGTCTACCTTCTCTCTCTCTCTGCTCTGTCTACCTTCTCTCTCTCTCTGCTCTGTCTACCTTCTCTCTCTCTCTCTGCTCTGTCTACCTTCTCTCTCTCTCTGCTCTGTCTACCTTCTCTCTCTCTCTGCTCTGTCTACCTTCTCTCTCTCTCTCTGCTCTGTCTACCTTCTCTCTCTCTCTGCTCTGTCTACCTTCTCTCTCCCTCTCTTGCTCTGTCTACCTTCTCTCTCTCTCTGCTCTGTCTACCTTCTCTCTCTCTCTGCTCTGTCTACCTTCTCTCTCTCTCTGCTCTGTCTAGCTTCTCTCTCTCTCTCTGCTCTGTCTACCTTCTCTCTCTCTCTGCTCTGTCTACCTTCTCTCTCTCTCTGCTCTGTCTACCTTCTCTCTCTCTCTCTCTGCTCTGTCTACCTTCTCTCTCTCTCTGCTCTGTCTACCTTCTCTCTCTCTCTGCTCTGTCTACCTTCTCTCTCTCTCTGCTCTGTCTAGCTTCTCTCTCTCTCTGCTCTGTCTACCTTCTCTCTCTCTCTGCTCTGTCTACCTTCTCTCTCTCTCTGCTCTGTCTACCGTCTCTCTCTCTCTGCTCTGTCTACCTTCTCTCTCTCTCTGCTCTGTCTACCTTCTCTCTCTCTCTGCTCTGTCTACCTTCTCTCTCTCTCTCTGCTCTGTCTACCTTCTCTCTCTCTCTCTGCTCTGTCTACCTTCTCTCTCTGTCTGCTCTGTCAACCTTCTCTCTCTCTCTGCTCTGTCTACCTTCTCTCTCTCTCTCTGCTCTGTCTACCTTCTCTCTCTCTGCTCTGTCTACCTTCTCCCTCTCTCTGCTCTGTCTACCTTCTCTGTCTCTCTCTGCTCTGTCTACCTTCTCTCTCTCTCTGCTCTGTCTACCTTCTCTCTCTCTCTCTGCTCTGTCTACCTTCTCTCTCTCTCTGCTCTGTCTACCTTCTCTCTCTCTCTGCTCTGTCTACCTTCTCTCTCTCTCTCTCTGCTCTGTCTACCTTCTCTCTCTCTCTCTGCTCTGTCTACCTCCTCTCTCTCTCTGCTCTGTCTACCTTTTCTCTCTCTCTGCTCTGTCTGCTCTGTCTTGCTTCCTCTCTCTCTCTGCTCTGTCTACCTTTTCTCTCTCTCTGCTCTGTCTGCTCTGTCTTGCTTCCTCTCTCTCTCTGCTCTGTCTACCCCCCTCTCTCTCTCTCTCTCTATCTCTCTCTCTCTCTCTGCTCTGTCTAGCTTCCTCTCTCTCTCTGCTCTGTCTACCCCCCCCCCTCTCTCTCTCTCTCTATCTCTCTCTCTCTCTCCCTCTCTACCTCTGTCTGTCTCTCTAATAATGATAATAATATTGATAATAATAAAAAAAAATAATAATAATAATAAAATTATTATCATTATTTTTATTATAGCAATAACAACAACAACAACAACAACAACAATAATAATAATAAAAATAATGATAATGATGGTGATCATGTTAATAACAATTATCATAATAATAGCAATAGCAATACTCCTACTCCTACTACTACTACTACTACTACTACTAATAATAATAATAATAACAATAACAGAATAATAATAATAATAATAATAATAATAATAATAATGATAATAAAGATAACAATAAGATTACAGATTATACTTAGCCATATTTATATAAATATATACACATACAAACACATACCCACGCAATATATATATATATATATATGCATATATATACATACATACATCCATACACATATATATACATAACCACACACACACACACACACACACACACACACACACACACACACACACACACACACACACACACACACACACACACACAGACAAACACAAACACACACACAGACAAACACAAACACACACACAGACAAAGAAGAAGAAGAATTGTGGTTGTGGTGGTTTGGTAGTTGTCTTGGTAGGTGTTTGGGTTAGTGGTGAGGTAGTAGTACTAATGATGGTGGTGGTTGTGAAGTTTAAGTATAGGTGGTAGTAGCAGAACAGTACCAATATTAGTAGAAGTAGAGGCAGTAGTAATACTAGTGGTAGTAATAGTAGTAGTAGTAGTTACAACTCAGTATTATGAAGAAGAAAAATAACAATAATAATAATAATTATTATTAGTAGTAGTAGTAGTAGTAGTAGTAGTACAAGAAGTAGCAGTAGCAGTAGCAGTAACAGTAGCAGAGGTAGTAGTAGGAGTAGTAGTAGTAGTAGTAGTAGTAGTAGTAGTAGTAGTAGTAGTAGTAGTAGTAGTAGTAGTAGGAGGAGGAGTAGGAGTAGTAGTAGGAGTAGGAGTAGTAGGAGTAGTAGGAGTAGTAGGAGTAGTAGGAGTAGTAGGAGTAGGAGTAGGAGTAGACGAACAGAAGTAGAACCAGAACTGGTAGCAATAGCACAAGTGGCGGTATGACTGGTAGTTCGGGCGAGCGATACCGCCAAAGGCCAACTTGACCGCAGATCTGGACAGCGATCGACGATATCGCTGTCCAGATCTGCCTTTCCCAACGAGCCGTTTGGCAGTTCATTTGTTTCACTCTACTTTCGAAGTTGTGGCACTTGTTGATGTTATTGGCAACGATGAAAGCGAGAGGAAAGCTTCAAAAAGACAGGTGGAGTCGACTAAGTGGAGTTCGTATCCTTTGTATCTTTACCTTTATGCAAAAATAACAGAGCTGGAGACAGAGAGTCATCTCCAGATTTTATTTTCTATCTATTATCATTACTAGTACTTTTTCATTATTATTATCATAAGTATTCTCTTCTGATCTACTTACAATAAGAACTTGCACACACATCTCTCGACCACCATAAATAACCCTAAAATAAAGGAAATAATTCCGCAAATAATAACAAGTTCTAATAATAGAATAATGATAATCATAAACTATAATATAACAACAATTTAACAATATAACAACAACGACAACAAAACAACGGCAATTTCGAAATAAACAATAATTTCATAAAAATCGAGTCACGAACGAAGCTTCGAAACTCCCGCAAACCTAAAAACAAGAGAGCAAACGAGACACAAACGAAGCGTCCGAAGCGGAATTCGAAACACATCCGGCGCGACAAGCATTCTCGGCCGCGACTGTGCTATTAATCTGTCCTCCAAGGCACAGGAATAGGTGGCAGGATCCGAGAAAGGGCAGTCATCCGAGCCCAGCATCACGGTGCACTAGCCAGGACAAGGAGCAGCGGCGTAACCTTCAGGTGGTGAAAGTCTTTACCCTCCCTCTCTCTTCTCTTCTCTTCTCCCTTTTCTTTCGCCGTCCTTCCCTTTTTTTTCTCTTCTCTTCTCTTTTCGTCTTTCTCGTTTTCTTCTTTCTATTCTTCCTGCTTCTTCATTTTAACCCTCTTTCTCCTCCTCTTGTCCTTCCCCCCCCCCTTCTTTTCTCTGCCTTCTTCTACCCTTTCTAGCCCCTCGAAGACCTTCCTTTCCCTTTCCTCTTCCCCCTCTCCCTCCCTTCCCTCCTACCCTTCTCCCTCCTTTCCCTCCTCCCCTTCTCCCTCCCTTCCCTCCTCCCCCTCTCCCTCCCTTCCCTTCTCCCTCCCTTCCCTCCTCC
>NC_061832.1:14377679-14382679 GCF_019202785.1 Penaeus chinensis
GAGGAGGGAGAGGGAGAGAGAGAGGAGAAGAGGAGGGAGAGGGAGAGAGAGAGGAGAAGAGGAGGGAGAGGGAGAGGGGGAGGGAGAGGGAGAGGAGGAGGGGGAGGGAGAGGGAGAGGAGGAGGGAGAGGGAGAGGAGGAGGGAGAGGAGGAGGGAGAGGGAGAGGAGGAGGGGGAGGGAGAGGAGGAAAAGGATAAGGGGGGAGGAGGAAGAGGTGTGGGAAAAGGGGGAGGGAGGAGGAGGAGGAGGAAGTGGAGGAAGGAGGAAGAGGAGGTAGTGGAAAAGGAGGATGGAGGAGGCAGGAGGGAGGTGGAGAGAGGTGGAGGAAAAGGAGGAGGGAGGAGGAGGTGGAGAAAAAGGAGGATGGAGGAGGAGGTGGAGGAAAATGAGAAGGGAGGAGGAAAATGAGGAGGGAGGAGGAAAATGAGGAGGGAGGAGGAAAATGAGGAGGGAGGAGGAAAATGAGGAGGGAGGAGGAGGTGGAGGAAAAGGAGGAGGGAGGAGGAGGTGGAGGAAAAGGAGGAGGGAGGAGGAGGTGGAGTTAAAGGAGGAGGGAGGAGGAGGTGGAGGAAAAGGAG
Source organism: Penaeus chinensis (assembly GCF_019202785.1). Classification (NCBI taxonomy): domain Eukaryota; kingdom Metazoa; phylum Arthropoda; class Malacostraca; order Decapoda; family Penaeidae; genus Penaeus; species Penaeus chinensis. The sequence goes on from NC_061832.1 coordinate 14,378,259, forward strand.
GAGGGAGGAGGAGGTGGGGGAAGAGGTGGAGGAAAAGGAGGAGAAAACCTGTCTTCCATCTGCCTTATTCTCCTCAGCCTCTCTCTCCGTCTTGAGTGTTCGGGGTCGTATGTTTCTTAAGAGTATGTTTGTCTGTCGGTTTTTTTGCTGCTATTTTTTCGCCTATTTGTCTTAAGTTTTTGTATCTGGATTTCGTTATTTGTTTCTCGACATTTCCTATTCGTTGTCTCTCGTTTCCTGATTCTATTTCTGTCTGCGTCTTGGTCTATATGTCTGTCTGTCTTCTATCACCTCTTCTTTCTCCTCTCTTCTCCCCCCCTCCTCCCTCCTGCTCCCATCTCCCCTCCCCCATTCCCCCTTCCTTTCTCCTCCCCTCCCCCCTCCCCCCACCCCTACCCCCCTGGTCTACCCTCCTTTCGCTTTCACTTCGATTTCTTATGACTTTAAATTTAAATATCTTTTTCATTGCTTTTAACTCCTTTTCACAATACTCGCATTATACTATCTCGAGAAATGTCTGTCTGTCTGTCTGTCAGCCTGACTTAACGACTGCCTCTCGCTGCGTCCGTTTCTTTGTTTGCTTGTCTGCCTGTCTATCTGTCTGTCTGTTCTCCGGCATATCTGCCTGTCTGTCTATCTGCCTTTTTCTGCCTGCCTGTCTGTCTGCCTGCCTGTCTGCCGGCCTGCCTGCCTGTCTGTTTAACTGATTACTGAGTTACTATCTATCTCTATCTATCGTTCAGCATGTCTGTTTTGGGTATTTCCGGTCAAAACTCTTGCCAAATAAGCCTTGAACACCGCTTCGAAGCCCTTAATAACGCGGCCCTTTTTGTGTCAAGTCAGGGAGATTTCGCAGCTTCACCAAAGACGCGACTTTTGCCTGGGGGCTGTAGGTTACGTCAGCCTCAAGTTGACAGGTCACCTCTGCTTTTGTCACGTGACCTACGTCTTTGTAAGGTAGCCTATGCCTTTGTCACGTGACCTATGTCTTTGTCACGTAAACTACGTCTTTGTCAGGTGACCTATGCCTCTGTCACGTGACCCAAGTCTTTATCAGGTGACCTACATCATTATCAGCTAACCTACACCAGTATAAGGGAATCCATATCAGACAGAGATTACCTACACCAATGCCTGATGGCTTATACCCCCGAAAAGTGAACATCAAAGTGTAATCTATTTCAACACCAGGTTACATAGGCCTACACCCTGCTCAGCTGACATAGGGATACGCGATACAAACATGTTTTAGAACTTTGTTTACCCGAAAAAGAAAATTAACGGAATGTTTAGGAGCTAAGGCATGAAACACACAGCCTGAGTGAGGGAGAGATAATTATGATGATGATGATGATGATGATGACGATGATGATGATGATGATTATGATAATGATGCTAATAATAATAATGACGATGCTGCTGATGATGATAATGAAGATAATAGTAATATAAATAATGAAATTTATACTAGATAGGATAACAATGATGAAATTCAATAGTAATAATAATAATCAGTATAATAATTGTAAGATAATGATATAATTTTAAAAATAACTGATTAACACCCCCACCACCAATAATAATAATAATAATAATAATAATAATAATAATAATAATAATAATAATAATAATAATAATAATACTAACAATAACAATAATAATAACTATAATAATAACAACAACAACAACAACAACAACAACAACAACAACAACAACAACAACAACAACAACAACAACAACAACAACAACAACAACAACAACAATATTAATAATAACGATATTACTACTATTACAGCTATTACTACTAATAATAATCCCGTACAATTTTACAACAGATAAAAAAAAAAAAAAGCCCAAACTCGCTCTCATTACAAGGAATTTGTTTTTTATACACACGTACAGTACACACGATGACTCACATTGACCATGAAAGTACATGATTTTTCGCTGAGGTTCTGTACCGAAGACCTTTCATCAAACACAACCGAGAGTAGGTGAAGGTCATTCCGAGTTGGAGGAGAACCACGGAGGGCTGGAGGTGCGGTGGAGGTGCGGTGGAGGTGGGGTGGAGACGAGGTGGAGGTGGGGGGGAGGTGAGGTGGAGGTGGGGTGGAAGTGGGGTGGAGGTGAGGTGGAGGTGGGTTGGAGATGAGGTGAAGGTGGGGTGGAAGTGGGGTGGAGGTGGGGAGGAGGCGAGGTGGAGGTGGGGTGGAGGTGGGGTGGAGGTGGGGTGGAGGTGCGGTGGAGGTGAGGTGGAGGTGGGTTGGAGGTGGTGTGGAGGTGGGTTGGAGATGAGGTGAAGGTGGGGTGGACGTTTGGTGGATGTGGAACGATTCGCAAAAGACTGAGGCGAAGTGGAATGAAGTGGACAAGAGTGGAAGGAAGTGAGCAGAAGTAGAGGTTAAGGTGGAGGACAGAAGTGAGGAAAGGTGGGCAATGGTGGGCAAAGGTAAGCAAAGGTAAGCAAAGGTGGGCAAAGCTGAATAAAGCTGAGTAAAGGTGAGTAAAGGTGTGTAAAGTCAAGGAAGAGATACAGAAGGGGGAAGAGGGTTAGAGGGGGGCGGGCAAAAGATAAACAAAGATGAACAAAGGTGAACAAAGATGAACAAAGATGAACAAAGGTGAATGAAGATGAACAAAGGTAGATCGAGATGGACGAAGGTGAACAGAAGTGGATAAGGATCGGCAAAGGTGGGTAGAAATGAGCAGCGGTCATCAGCCCACCTCATAAGAAACCTTATTCTCGGAAACGCCTCTCCCCCCCCCCTCCTCCCCCGGCCGCAGCTTCACTGTCTGAGACGAGGCCACTGGGAACGCATCACTTCCGAGGTCGTCTCTTTCTCTTTCTCTTTCTCTCTCTCTCTCTCTCTCTCTCTCTCTCTCTCTCTCTCTCTCTCTCTCTCTCTCTCTCTCTCTCTCTCTCTCTCTCTCTCTCTCTCTCTCTCTCTCTCTTTCTCTCTCTCTCTCTTTCTCTCCCTCTCTCTGTCTTTCTCTCTCTCTCTCTCTCTCGATCATTTCTGTTTCGCCACATCTCACTCACTAATTGCTGTGTCTCTGTCTCCGTCTCTCTCTCTCTCTCCCTCTCTCTCTTATATTCTAACATTCTAATTCGCTCTTGTTTTCTGTCTGTCTGTCTCTCCACTCCGCCATCTCTGTCTCCTTCCTATATGTGAACAAAATACAAACAGACATAAAAGTACACATATTACATGAAAATACAGTCACAACAAGGAAGAAATACTTAACAACGTTTCGACTCAGACCAGTTTCCTTATCAGGTGACAAATCGAAACGGATCTTATCGCCTGACGTGGAGTTCAGTGTATCTCAAACGTCGGATTTCCTTCGCTCTTGTCAAAGTTGTCTTTCATTTCTACTATTCCCTTCTTGTTTTACTTATTTATGTTTTGGTTGTTGATGTTGTTAATGGAGAAGGAAATCAAAACCGTTTACGAAGAATGTGTCTTTTAAATGTAGAGATGATCTGTTTGCGTTAATCCGCTTGAGGGAATCCGAGATCAAAATCGTGGGATTTGCGATTTCTTGCTTAATTTTGGGCAAAGTAATGAGATCACGCGATTGTGATCACTGCCTCATTCGCATTGTGGATTTTGGATAACTCTCTGATAATATTATAAACGTACTTTTTCCTCAAGAACTACCTGGCCTGTGGCACAGTGTCACATCGATCTTACATCGATACTTTGACACTGGTTAAGGTCATTTACAATAGCACAGGTCACCTGACACTAGTATAGGTCACGTGTCATATATACAGGTTTTGCCCACAAAGCATCTTACGAAAACTTGGTTCTTCACTCAGCTGCATCGTTTCAGTTCCCAGTCCCCAGCTCCAGAACATCGTCGCCTACGCATTATATTCACAAAACATGAGAATTCGCAACGTGTGACATTAGAATCATCAACGGAATCATAATCTCGCGAAGCATCTCATCGGGTAAATGTCGATATTAGCGGGAAAAATGCGGTTGTTTGATAACGAGACATTGTTAGTGGTCAGGTAACAGCGTCGACCGATTAGCTCGACCCACACTCATTCCCATTCACGCATTCATGAACATACATGCCTGCTTTTCTTTCTTTTTTTTTCTTTCTCCCCCTCTCTCTCTCTCTCATTTTCTGTATTGTCTCTCAATTTCTTTTTTTTTCTTCCTTTGTTTGTTATGTTCTCTCTCTCTCTCTCTCTCTCTCTCTCTCTCTCTCTCTCTCTCTCTCTCTCTCTCTCTCTCTCTCTCTCTCTCTCTCTCTCTCCCTCTTCCCTGCCTAACAATCCCTTTTAACATGACCTGTCGGGGTGGCATTACAGGCCAAGCAGGACATGCCATACCTCCGCCATCTTTTTTTCTTTCTACATACCCGTAGGCCTACAGGCGATATTCCACCCCCGTTACCCAATGAAG
>NC_061832.1:14387679-14390301 GCF_019202785.1 Penaeus chinensis
AAGAACAGTACTTCAAGAACAGAACTTCGAGAACCGTACTTCAAGAACAGAACTTCGAGAACCGTACTTCAAGAACAGAACTTCGAGAACAGTACTAAAGAACAAAACTTCGAGAACAGAACTTCGACAACCGTACTTCAAGAACAGAACTTCGAGAACAGTACTTTCAGAATGACTTTCCTGGGATCGGCTCTCGCCCTCCTCGCCCGCACGGTGACTCTTGATTTCTTTCGTGGATGGAGCGTCTGCGTCGCTTTCCCTGCTATTTTGTTGCAGTAAAGTAACGGAAGGGAACACAATACAGTTAAGGTCAAACTACTTGATGGAAATAGAGAAAACAGAAAAAAAGGGGAAAAAAATGTATACACACATAAATGTATGCCTATATATATATACATACATACATGTACATAAACAAACAAACATACATATATATATAAATATATATGTGTGTACATACACATACATACATATATACATATATATATATATATATATATGTACATACACATACATACATATATACATATATATGTACATACACATATATAAATATATACATATATATGTACATACACATACATATACATATATACACATAGATGTACATACACATACATATACATATATACACATATATGTACATACAAATACATATACATATATACACATATATGTACATACACATACATATACATACATACATATATATATACATACACATCCATACATATATACATACATATACATAAATATATATATACATAAATACATAATTTATATATACATATGCATACATATAAATACACAATACACATACACACATACATATAAAAAACAAATACATACATATACACATAAATACATGCATAAATACATATATATACATATTTAAATATACGCATACATACATATAAATACATAATACACATACATATATAACCAAAAACATACATACATACATATATATATATTTGCATAAATACATATATATACATATTCATACATATCAGTATCATGAGAACTGGATCAAAATCGACATACATCGCTTTCTTTAACAAAATAAAAATGATAACTATATTTATGGCTACTTTCAAAATCATACATGTTACGGTATACCCTACAGTATATTATAACGTCCCATAACAAATAAAAAATATATATATACAAAACAATTATAACACAAGTAAAGACAGACACAAATAAAAACAGAAAAAAGAAAAAAAAAAAGACAAAGACAAACAAATAAAACGACATAAACATATCGCAAAAATAAGAAGAGATAAAAAGCTAAAGACAAACAAAAACAGCAAACAGGCCACCAATAAATACAACAAAAATAAGAAAAACGAGACAAACACAAGACAAAACACAAACACAAAACATCACCATATATAAATCTTAAAAAAAAAACTATGCAAATTATAATAATAAATAGACAAGAATAATATACTCAAAATAATACATAAGGGAACACGAAAATTAAACCGCACATAAATACGTTCACACACACACACACACACACACACACACACACACACACACATACACACACACGCAACAAAACAAACATAACGTGCTAAATACAACTCCAAAACAATAAAAGACGCATAAACATAATAACAATAATAATAATAATAATAATAATAATAATAATAATAATAATAATTATAATAATATTTAATAATAACATATTCCTAAAAAATAAATAAGTGAAAAGAAATATATAAGCAAAATGAAACCTGCCAGAACCCGCCCAAATCAATGTTAATCGGTCAATAAAAATCACCATAAATTTCTCACCCCCCAAAAAAACAACACTCCTTTAGAAGAAAATGATAATGGTGATAAACAAATGAATAAACGAAGAAAGAAAAAGTGTACATAAACCAATAAAACTGAGACACACAAAGGATTCCTTGACCTCGCTTGCCTTCCTCCCCCTCGACCCCCCCCCCCCGGAACGTGCCCTGTTGTGCGTCTGGCCTCGTCCTAGGAAAGACCTGGCCCCTTGTCCTACTTACAATCCCCACTCTCCCCAACCCTACTTACGACACCCTCTCCCTCCCCTACTTACAATCCCCTCCCTCTCTCTCTAACCCCTACCTACATCCCCCTCCCTAACCCCTACCTACATCCCCCTCTCCCTCCCTCTACTTACAACCCCCTCTCCCTTCCCTTACTTACAACCCCCCTTCCTAACCCCTACTTACAACCCCCTCTCTTTCTCCTTACTTACAACCCCCTCTCCCTACATACAACCCCCTCCCCCACTCCCTAACCCCTACCTACATCCCCCTCTCCCCCTACTTACAACCCCCCTTCCTACCCCTACTTACAACCCCCTCTCTCTCCCCCTACTTACAACCCCTCCCCCATTTCCTAACCCCTACACATCCCCCTCTCCCCCTACTTACAACCCCTCCCCCATTTCCTAACACCTACCTACATCCCCTCTCCCCCCTACTTACAACCCCTCCCCCTCTCCCTAACCCCTACTTACAACCCCTCTCCCTCCCCTACTTATAACCTACTCCCCCATTCCCTAACCCCTACCTACACCCCCCTCGACCCCCTACTTACAACCCCTCCCCCTCTCCCTAAACCCTACGTACATCCCCC
>NC_061832.1:14392901-14397901 GCF_019202785.1 Penaeus chinensis
CAACGACCTCCTCCTCCGTCCTCATTTGCGCCGGGAACTGACCTAGTCCGCATGTTGCTTTTTTCCTATTTTTTCTTTTCTTTTTTTCTCTTTCTTTGTAGTCCATTCGCGGTTCCGCAATAAAAAAAAAATTATAATAATAATTGCAAGCGCGAGTGAAGTCGTGGTTCACCTCTGACCTACTACCAGCTATCTGCGAGAAACGGTGCCTCTCAGCGGTAGATAATATAGTCTTTATTACTTTTTTTGTGTTTTTTTTTGTTTTTTTTGTTTTGTTTTGGGGGGTGTTTTTCCCGTGTGTTTGCGTGTGAAGATGTTGCTTGGTGATTGTCGTTGGTTGGTCACAGGGCGAGCACTCACATTCACTCATGCTTACTCACTCACACTCGCATTCTCTCGTACTTACGCTCACACTTACATTCACTCATACTAATTCGCTTACACTCAGTCACTTATACTTACTCACTCACTCACACCCACATTCACTCATCCTTAATCACTCACTCACTCATACATACACTCGCATTCGCTCATACTCACTCACACTCGTATTCACTCACACTCGTATTCACTCATACTCACTCACACTCGCATTCACTCATACTTACTTTCACATTCACTTATACTCAATTACACACTCTTATCCATTCACTCCTACACTCAAACTCACTCACACCCACACTCACACGAAGCTGTACGAGTAGATCCTGTTAAATCGACCGAGAACTTACACCATGAACTCAAGACGAAGCCACAGACAAAACTCGATCTGCAATTTCGTTTCCCAAGACAGTAAACAGGCATTGCAGTGCCGCGCGTGTGCAAAGCATTTTATGCTTCGTTTATGATTATGACTTCATTTCAAGGCAGTTGGTGTTTTGTTGTTGTTGTTATTGTTTTTTTTTATGTCTATATTTACCTGCGATGAGTGTCACGGCGACCGAGTTTTTGCGAGAGGTCATCGCGTCGCACAGGAAGGTCACACCGTTTGGCCCGCGGTCATCCAGAGGGCTTTTGGCGCACGTGGTGTGTACTCTCGCTTGAACTCAACACCCTTGAGCAGCTGATGGGTTCTGGAGGCTCCTGTCGTGGCCACAGTCTGTAGTCAGTCACCTGTTGGTCAGCATTCATCGGCTAGTCAGTCGAGGTACCAGTCATCGGATTGTTACTACGGGTCTCTAGTTATCGGAGACTGTGGTCGAACCAGATAGCCACCAGTCATCGGATCGTAATCGACAAGTCATCAGCTATCGGCCAGTCCGTTGTCAGCAGTCGGTCACCAGTCACCGGTCAGACAGTCAGTTACCAGTTGCATTTGATACTTGGATGGCTGTGCATGTCAGTTACCTTTCATCCGGGTACATGATGTTTTTTTTTACATTTCTTGAGTGTGAATTCCGTGCCATTGCAGTGACGAGAGCGCGTGCAAAGCTAATGCAGCGTGAGAGAAATGCAACAGAAAATCTAACCCCATGAAACGCTAATTTTTAATCGCTGTGCCTTCGTAGGAGGTATGAAATTACATATAATTTAGAATGATGAATGTGATTGTGTGTTCTCGATGGTGTGTGATTCATGTTATGTGAATTATAGTGTGACCCTTATGATACACGCACGATAAACATGTCGGGATTAACGGACATTAAGATTTAATTTTGATAACAGCGAACAAAAGAGAAAGAGGAAAGAAAAGAAAAAAAATATATGTACATGTATATATGTATGTATATATACATACATATATATGTATATATACATATATATACATATATATACATAATATACATATACATATACATATACTTTTATATATATACATAATATACATATACATATACTTATAAATATATATATATATATATATATATATATATATACACACACACACATATATATACATATATATATATATATATGTATACTTATATATACATATACAGATATATATGTATATATACATATGTATATTTTTATATATAAATATATGAAATGCAAGTGTGTGTGTATATATATATGCTTATGAATATATATATATATATATATATATATATATATATATATACATATATACACATGTATGTATGTATAAATGTATATACATATACATACATATATTTACACATATGTGTATGTATATGTATATATACATACATGTATGTGTGTATATATATGTATATATACAGTATATATTTGTGTATATACCTGTATATACGTATATACATATATACATATATACATATATATGTACACACTTGTATATATACATATATATGTACACACTTGCATATATACATATATATGTACACACTTGCATATATACATATATATATACATATAATATACATATAATGTACATATATATACGTACACACATACATATATGTATATATATGTATATATATAAATTATATATATAATTTATATTTTAGGAATCGTGCCTATGAGTCCACTAGACCATTAATTCCAGTAAGCAATATATAGAATGCCAGCTGAGTCTTTGTTTTGGACGCGGGTGTGGAAAGGAGGTTTAACTTGCACATACGAATTTAGATTTATTCCCAGAGGCGTGGCAGAGGGCAGTGGGCGTGGCAGCTCCTGGGGTGCATGATTTTAGTGGGGTTCTTCCTCCCCCTCCCCTCCCAGTCATCTCCCCACTCACCCAGCCTCACCCCTGCAGCATCCCCACTTACCCCTTGCCCCAACTGTTAACTCCCACCCCCAACATGCACTCCCCACTCCCTCTCCCTCCCCACCATACATTCCCACTCCCCTCCCCCTTTTTCCCGCTACCCCTACCCCACCCCTACTCTCCATTCCCCCACACAACCCACCCCCATCCCTTCCCGTCATCCACCCCCCTCTCCCCCCACCCCCCTTCCCGCTACCCACTCCCCCCCACTCCCTTTCCCCCCCTCCCAGCCATCTCTTTCAACCCCCCCACCCCCACCCCCCATCCCAATTCACGAAAAAAGAAAGAAAAAGAAAATACAAAAATAAAAATCAAAACGAAACGAAAGGTGATCTAGTTTTTACCGATAACAGACCTGGTGGGTGGAGCCTTCTCCCTCTTGCAACTTAGGTCATTGCAAGGACAGTGCAGAGGGGTCGGGAGGGTGGGGTGGGGGGTTGCTGCGTATGATGTGCGTGTGGGGGGGATGAGTGTTAAAGAGGGGGGGGGGGGGTACTGATAGTGATACTAATGGGTGATGATGATAGTTGTAATAGTATTAGTGGTGGTTGAAACATGGTGAATTGTGTTATGTTGACGAATGTAAAAAATGTATGAATGAGAATGAATAACAAAATCAAGAGATGTATTTGACCGGTTTTGATTATATCTTCGTTAGAAATACGTGTTTTTCTGACGAAGATGTAATCGAAACCAGTCGAATACGTCTTTCATGTTGTTAAAATATTAGTTCTTATTCATAACTTTTCTTCAAGTGAAACATATGTTATTGATGCCATTTATATGTCCGATATTTTGCGTGTGTGTGTGTGTGTGTGAGCGTGAGTGTGAGTGTGAGTGTGAGCGTGCGTGTGAGCGTGCGTGTGAGTGTGTGCGTGTATATGCATGTGTGTGTGCATGTATTTGAGCGTGTGTGTGAGTGTGAGCGTGAGCGTGAACGTGAGTGTGAGTGTGAGTGTGTGCGTGAGCGTGTATATGCATGTGTGTGCATGTATTTGAGTGTGTGTGTGTACGTGTACGTGTACGTGTACGTGTGTACACATTTAGCCGCGTGCATTCTTATGAGTATCCTCTTTGTTATATACATTCCCGTTTTCTTCGCCCCTCATCCGTCTTTGCGTGTTTCAACATACCCGCCGCCCACTCGCTCCCAACATCATTTTAACACGCAACACCTCGCCGTTACAACCCGTTATAACGGCCACCTTATCCCGTCAGAACGATTCGTCACCATGATCAGTTATCAAAATTCGGCACTATAACCGCCTGCTATAAATTATAGCATCTTCCGTAATATTACTATAACATCATCTACCAGAGCATTGCCATAACAGCATAACGTTGCCATATTTCGGTGTGCCTTTTGTTCTTGTAAATGATTTTCCTTGTTTTGTTTTCAGTTTGTCGTATCGTCATATCAGTTTGGGAATAAAGAAATTAGTCTTTATTATTATTATTATTATTATTATTATAAATTACGTTGAATATTATATTTGTGGATTATATTTCATTTTTATATGTATTTAATTCTAATTCTACATTTATTTATCTTCTCTATATATGACAGTATATTATATAGTGTTTGTAAAAGGTGCTGAGTTAACCTTGAAAATAACAGGTAATCTTATATAAAAAAAGGTCGCCTTGACGGTACACTGTAATGTGTTGTTGAACTTTTGCTCGTTACATTGTAACATAAAACGTCTCAAGGCTAGAACCCAATGGCTAAATTTTTGAAAGCGTATTTCATTTTTTTTTTTTTTTCATCCGTTATTCCTTTTTTTTCATCCGTTATTCCTTTTTTTTCATCCGTTATTCCTTTTTTTTTTTTTTTTTTTTTTCTAAATGAAAGTTGAATTGAAGCTAGCGAGAGCACCGTTGGGTATCCTTTTAAGAAGCACGAACAGCCATTGATCATTTCACGGAACTGCTCGTTCGGTTTGAAAATGTCGGCCTTTCGGAAATAGTCCTCCTGGTCGTATTTATTTTATCTGTTTCGGGTCACGACTAAACCTGGTCTTACGAGTCCGAATTATTCTTGAGAGCATTAGATTAAATATGAATTTTGGAAAACATGAATTGGGTGTTATATATATGTGTGTGTGTGCGTGTGTGTGCGTGTGTGGTATATGTATATAGTTATATGTATGTATATGTATATGATTGTATATTTATATGTATATATATGTATATGGATATATGTATATATACATACATACATATATGTATATGGATATATATGTATATAAACATACATACACATATATATGTATATGATTATCTATATGTGTGTATATATGTGCCTATATAT
>NC_061832.1:14405401-14412901 GCF_019202785.1 Penaeus chinensis
CCGGGACTTGATATTTCCCGTTTTTTTTCCCCGCCTTCCTTTTTTTCTCTTTTTTTTCTTTTTTCTTTCCTTTTTTCCTTTTTTTTTTTCTTTTATCTATAAATTTTTCTTCTTTTTTCTTTCCTTTTTTTTCTTTTTTTCTTTTTTTTTTCTTTTTCTTTCCTTTTTTTTCTTTTTTTCTTTCCTTTTTTTCCTTTTCTTTTTTCTTTTGTCTCTCTTTTTTTCAGTCAAACTGGTTGCTTCTCGATTGCAGCTTTATGTGATTACTCCATTTTCTTTCTTTATTTGCTTAGATCTTTTTTGTGGTGGTCTTCCTGTGTCCGAAATCTTAAAATTCCGAAACTTAAATCCTGTGGGTCCAAATAAATCGAATTATTAATCATTTGAATCTTAATTATTGAATCCTATAAGTCTTAATGATTATTGTGACCGATAAATCCCATATATTGGATTCCTTAAATCCTAAAATCCCTGAAATTTTAATTCCCAAGTTTCCCTAAATCCTAAATTCCCTGAACCTTGGATTTCCAAACTTCCCTAAATCCTAAAATCCCAGACCCTTGGATTAAAACTTAAATCCTAAATCCCTCGGATATTTAAAACTTCAGGACCCTAAATTTAACCCTTAAAAGACCCCCAGATTCTCAATCCTAAGTAATAGAGATTTAATTCCGCGGGAAGTGATAGGAGCAAGAAAATGCAATCTCCTCCCTCCCCCCCTCCCATTTCCCTCTTTTATTTTTTTTTTTTCTTCTTTTTTTACACGCCCCCCCCCATTTCCCCTTCTTTTTTTTTTCCTTTTTTTACACGCCCCCCCCCCCCATTTCCCCCTTTATGGCTTTGTTTTGTTTTTTTTACACGCCCCCGTTTGCCCCCTTTCCTTTTGTTTCTACACGCCCCCTCCCCCCCCAATATCATATCGTCTTTTCTTTTTTTATATAATTTCTGAAAAAGTCGAGGGACAGCATCCCTTTAGTATCGCCAGGCGCGGAATCTAGGCGGGCCCGCGGCGGGTAACACGACTCGTGGTCATGGGTCTCGTCGTGGGGGTTTTGGGTCGTGGGGGTTTTTGCAAGAAATACTCATTGCAAGAGGATTAGACAAAGCATAAAGAAAATTAGAAGGAAGTTACACAGAAAAATGAATAGGAAAATATGTTTTTATGTGAAGTGCGTGGTATGACGTTTTGGGTCGTGTGGGTTTTGTGTCATTGTAGGTTATCTGGTCGGCGGTTCAGCGGATTGGTTCTCGACCTGCGAGCCTTGACCTCTGTGTGTGTGTGTGTGTGTGTGTGTGTGTGTGTGTGTGTGTTTATTTTATTTATATATTTTTTTCTTTCTTTTTTTTTTGTCCCCTTGTATGGTTGTTGAAATGATTTTTCTTCTAATTCCGTTTTCAGTTTTTTCTCTCGCTTTTTATTCAGTTTTCTGTTTTTCTCTTTAGTCCGTTTTCTCATTATATTTTTTTTTTTCACTTTGTCTTTGTATATCTTTCTAAACACTTTAAAAAAAAAAATCCCCTTTCCATTCCTTCTTTTGTCGTCGATTTCCTTTTCTGTCAAGGCCTAGCATTGTTTCGTAAGTGGTTTTCGTGACCGTTCGGAAGTCCTTGTCATGGTTCTCCACTGCCATAGGCCTGGGCTAGACCTCTTTGCCATAGGCCTGGGCTAGACCTCTCTGCCATAGGCCTGGGCTAGACCTCTCTGCCATAGGCCTGGGCGAGACCTCTCTGCCATAGGCCTGGGCTAGACCTCACTGCCATAGGCCTGGGCGAGACCTCTCAGCCATAGGCCTGGGCGAGACCTCTCAGCCATAGGCCTGGGCAAGACCTCTCAGCCATAGGCCTGGGCGAGACCTCTCAGCCATAGGCCTGGGCGAGACCTCTCAGCCATAGGCCTGGGCGAGACCTCTCAGCCATAGGCCTGGGCGAGACCTCTCAGCCATAGGCCTGGGCGAGACCTCTCAGCCATAGGCCTGGGCAAGACCTCTCAGCCATAGGCCTGGGCGAGACCTCTCAGCCATAGGCCTGGGCGAGACCTCTCAGCCATAGGCCTGGGCGAGACCTCTCAGCCATAGGCCTGGGCGAGACCTCTCAGCCATAGGCCTGGGCGAGACCTCTCAGCCATAGGCCTGGGCGAGACCTCTCAGCCATAGGCCTGGGCGAGACCTCCTTGCCAAAGCCCTGGGCGAGACCTCTCAGCCATAGGCCTGGGCGAGACCTCCTTGCTAAAGCCCTGGGCGAGACCTCTCTGCCATAGGCCTGGGCTAGACCTCACTGCCATAGGCCTGGGCGAGACCTCTCAGCCATAGGCCTGGGCGAGACCTCTCAGCCATAAGCCTGGGCGAGACCTCTTAGCCATAGGCCTGGGCGAGACCTCTTAGCCATAGGCCTGGGCGAGACCTCCTTGCCATAGCCATGGGCTAGACCTCACTGACATAGGCCTGGGCGAGACCTCTCAGCCATAGGCCTGGGCTAGACCTGCCTGCCATAGGCCTGGGCTAGACCTCTCTGCCATAGGCCTGGGCTAGACCTCTCAGCCATAGGCCTGGGCTAGACCTCACTGACATAGGCCTGGGCGAGTCCTCTCAGCCATAGGCCTGGGCGAGACCTCTCAGCCATAGGCCTGGGCGAGTCCTCTCAGCCATAGGCCTGGGCTAGACCTGCCTGCCATAGGCCTGGGCTAGACCTCTCTGCCATAGGCCTGGGCTAGACCTCTCAGCCATAGGCCTGGGCTAGACCTCTCTGCCATAGGCCTGGGCGAGACCTCTCAGCCATAGGCCTGGGCGAGACCTCTCAGCCATAGGCCTGGGCGAGACCTCTCAGCCATAGGCCTGGGCGAGACCTCTCAGCCATAGGCCTGGGCAAGACCTCTCAGCCATAGGCCTGGGCGAGACCTCTCAGCCATAGGCCTGGGCGAGACCTCTCAGCCATAGGCCTGGGCGAGACCTCTCAGCCATAGGCCTGGGCGAGACCTCTCAGCCATAGGCCTGGGCGAGACCTCTCAGCCATAGGCCTGGGCGAGACCTCTCAGCCATAGGCCTGGGCGAGACCTCTCAGCCATAGGCCTGGGCGAGACCTCCTTGCCAAAGCCCTGGGCGAGACCTCTCAGCCATAGGCCTGGGCGAGACCTCCTTGCCATAGCCCTGGGCGAGACCTCCTTGCCATAGCCCTGGGCGAGACCTCCTTGCCATAGCCCTGGGCGAGACCTCCTTGCCATAGCCCTGGGCGAGACCTCACTGCCATTTGCTCTTTCTGCCGTTTTTTCGGTTTGTAATTTTCTCTGTTAGTATTAGGGCGAAATGTTATATTTTATTAATGTATCTTATAAGTAGGCTTTTCTTGTTCTTGTTTTTGTGTGATTTTGCGTTTTATTTTGGTGATGGAAGAGCTGTAATTAGATTGTGAATATAAAATGAATTTACGTATTTTTCCAAATTTCTTTTGATAAATATTAATAATGCGAAGATGATACATTTTAACTGATACATTTATTAGAAAAAAAAAGTATTACAATACAGTGATGAAAGTACTTTATCATTAATGAATAATAAAAATACATTAATGAAGGACAGTAGTGAATGAATTAATGAATGAACATATCGTTAGCTTAATGACAATAAGCTAACGACATTAATCAGCCTTGCAATAAGAAAGAATGCATGACATCAGTGAATGAACAAGAAGAAACATGACAATCATACCTTAAACACCAGGACAGCCGTTGTTGTTACGTGGTATTTAGCCATTCATGTCAGGCCGCATCATCATTCCGTTCTGATTTCTCGTGCATGGTTCTGGGGAAGGCATTAGGGGCATTAGGAGTTCAACGGAGCTGCTCTTCCCGTGAATTCTCTTCGTGGCGTGCCTTTTTTATTGTTTATTGTTGATATTATTATTGTTATCATTATTATTGTTATTATTGTTATTATCATCATCATTATTGTCATCATTATTGTTATTATTATTGTTATTATTGTTATTATTGCTATTATTATTATTATTATCATTATTAGTATTATTATTGTTATTATTATCATCATTATTGTCATCATTATTGTTATTATTATTGTTATTATTGCTATTATTATTATCATTGTTGTTATTATCATTATTATTATTATTATTATTATTATTATTATTGTTATTATTATTATTTTTGCTCTTCCCATGAATTCTCTTAGTGACGTACCATTTTCCATTTGTGCTTTTATTATGGTTTTCAATATTTCTTTTCTTTTATTCTGGTTTTATGTTATTTTTTTCTTTTCCGTTATTGTAGGTTTACGTTTTTCTCTTATTTTATTTTAGGTTTTAATATTTTCTTTCCTATTCTGCTTTTCATCGTTTTCTCTTTATTTTCTTTGATTCTGAGTTTTTATTGTTCTCTTCCGTTTTTTTTTTCTCCCTATTTGTGATTTTCGGCGAGTTTATTGAAGGCCTTGTTCGTAACGGCATTTCAAGGTGGAAATTTTCCCCTTTCATCATTATTATTTTCTTTTCCTTTTCTTTCCATCTACGTGAGATCCATCGAGTTACTGTTTTCATCTTTCATTTTTTAATTATTTTTTTGTTCGTTTTCTTTTATTTTTATATATTTTTTCATTTGAGCCCCCCGTCTGTAACATTTTTCACATTATTTTTTGTTCCTCATTATTTTTTTTCCTCATTATTATTTTCTTCCACCTGATTATTTTTTTTCCTCCTCATTATTTTTGTTGTTTTTTCCCTCCTCATTATTATTTTTGTCCATTATTATTTCCCCCTCATTATTTTTTCCTCATTATTTTTTTCCCCTCATTATTATTTTTTTCCTCATTATTATTTTTTTTCCTCATTATTATTTTCTTCCACCTGATTATTGTTTTTGTCCTCCTCATTATTATTATTTTCCCTCCTCATTATTATTTTTGTCCTCATTATTTCCCCCCTCATTATTTGTTTTCCTCATTATTATTTTTTTCCTCCTCATTATTATTTGTTTTCCTCATTATTATTTGTTTTCCCACCTGATTATTGTTTTTTTTTCCTCATTATTATTGTTTTTCCTCCTCATTATTATTTTCTTCCACCTGATTATTGTTTTTTTCCTCCTCATTATTATTTTTTTTTTATTTCCTCCTCATTATTATCATTTTTCTCTCTTTCTCTCCCGCAGGTGGAGCGAGGATGCTCTCCGGGCTGCTGCTCCACATCACCACCTTCCTTACGTCCCTGGGCCTAGGTGAGTCGCAGGTGGTTCGGGAGGGGGGGGGGGGAGGGGGGGTGAAGGAGGGAGGGAAGGGAGGGAGGGAGGGAGGGAGGGAGGGGTGTGGGTGGGGTGAAGGAGGAAGGGAGGGAGGGAGGGAGGGTGTGGTTGGAAGGGAGGGTTGAGGGTGGAGGGTGGGGAAGGAGGGAGGTGGGGGAAGGTGTGGTTGGGAGGAGGGGGGAGGGTGTGGTTGGGGTGGGAGGGAGAGAGGAGGGTGTGGTTAGGAGGGAGGGAGGTGGGGGAAGGTGTGGGTGGGGTGAAGGAGGGAGGGAGGGAGAGGAGGGGGGTGTGGGGCGGGGAGGGGAGGGAGGGAGGAGGGGGGATGGTGTGGTTGGGGTGAAGGAGGGAGGGAGGGTGGAGGGTGTGGTGGGGAGGGAGGAAGAGAGGAGGGGGGTGTGGGCGGGGAGGGAGGGAGAGAGGAGGGGGGTGTGGGCGGGGAGGGAGGGAGGTGGGGGAAGGTGTGGGTGGGGTGGGAGGGAGGGGGAGGTGGATGTGGTGGGGAGGGAGGGAGGGAGGGTGGGTATGGGTGCGGGTTGGGGAGAGGATGTGGATGCGTGGGCAGGCAGGGAGGGGGGAGGGTATTTGTGGGTGTAGTCAGAAGTCGTATGTGTTGAAGGAAGATGTGTGGGCGTGGTTGTGGGCGTGGAATTGGGAAGATTTGGTGGGAGCGAGTGGATGTGTGTGTGTGGGGGGGGGGGGGAGTGATTGTGTGTATGGAAGGGGATTGGGTGTCGGGAGGAAATGATTGTGTGTTTGTGTGTGTGTGTATGTGTGTATGTGTGAGTGAGAGAGAGATTTGATTTGATTTGATAACATTTATTTACAGAACAGTGTACATGCCCTGCAAAAAGCCAGGGTAAGATACCAAAGCATCTATCCAAACTGGCTGTGCTTCTATTTTTGTAGAGGGCCATCAGTCAAACATTAGTGTTACATACATGCCTTAAAGGCTGTGCTATTATCATTGTATTAAAATATCATCTGGCTGGTATAAAACCGTTTATATCACGTATCATGTCAAAGACAAGACCAGTGTCTATAATAAAGTTAATATAATCAACAAGTGCTAATCTGTGAACAGTACTACTTGATCGATAGGATGCAGTCTTTATGCAACATAGTAAGTAATGAGTGAGATTATGCGACTTGGGTGCCTTGCACAGTTTGCAATGGTGATATGAAACAAGTTTTGCATCCAAAACTAGTAGCCTAGTTAATGTAACCTGTTGTCTCCTAGACAGTCCGGGATAGATTTTATAGGGTTTGTCTAAATGTGATGTCCCAGCAATACTCTCGTAATGCCAGATAGTACCATGTCCGTCTTTTTTCATCTTTTCAGTGGTCCATACCTGACCCTCATAATCTCTAAGACAGTTGATAACTCGTTTTTTCATTTGATTGAGAGATAGTGGTATTACATAATATGGATCTTCATGGGAAAGTGCTAACCTGGCTAATTGATCAACCCTGTCACATAGTGATATTCCTATATGAGAGGGTATCCAGTATAGTGACACTTGAGTACCCCGTTCTGATAGTTTGAAAATTTGGTGAAGGATATTCCTAGTTATCATGTTTTCTGGATTGAATGCAGTAAGCCTTTGGAGAGCGCCTTGGCTGTCTGTGAAGACAGCCAGGTGTCGCTGTTGCTCACTACCTTTCTTATTGGCACGATGTATAGCTACTGACTCGGCATCAGTTGTGCTTGTCCAGTTGGAAATGCACACACTTTCTTCAAGACCTATATCAGGAATTACCACACCAATCCCTGTTGCTCCATGAGGATCAGTGGAGGCATCACAGTAGATTGCAAGTGGGGGCGTACCATGAGAGGGATGTAGAATGCCATCTATATATTTCAAGTAGTGAGCTTTTAGTTCCATTTTTGAAGCCAAAGATTTAGACCCTATTAATTTATCAATATAAGCATGTACATGAGTTCTGTGCCAAGGAGCAGCAATTACTGTATCTGGAATATTAATAGCTTCGTTGTTCCATACATTGAAGAACATGATAGTATGAGCAGTTTTAGTTTTCCATTCTAAGTTGGACTGTATGAGATTCGAGTATCGAGGTCGGGCATACCTAACTCTATAATTTATCTCATTTGATAAGATATTGGAGAGTTGTGGTCAAGGCTGAAACTGCAGGAGTCTGATGCCAAGTATGGTGTTAACTTGGATGACACGACTGTGAATAGAAGGGAGGTCTAACTCTTTCCTCATGACGAGAACTTTAGCAGTCATTGAGCATCC